>NC_045426.1:476729150-477033983 GCF_902635505.1 Sarcophilus harrisii
AGTGAGCAACATTTTTGAAAATGTGAACTGATGCAGTATAAATTAAACCTACCACGAGGTTTTGCAATGTCAGAAATCTCACCTTGGAGCCATAAAAGCAGTGTGAACCGTTTAAAATATTAGGGACAAAACCTAAGCTATGATGCTAAATCCAATGATCTCTCCACTATCCAATATTGCCTCTCAGTTTTTCTTTAAACTAAATCATTTGCCACAATTTTTTTTTTAAAAGGATGTTCTTCACAAAGATTCATTGGAAACCAAATTAAATCAAATAAGACTGACTTTTAGTTAGAGGAGATTCTACCCTCTTCATAAAACTTCTTTCATTAAACAGGTAACAAAAACAAACCAAAATAAAATTCTTAATTTTTCTGAAGTTACCATTTAGAGGACAAGAATTATTGATATCTGTTTTAAATTAACTTGGTAGTTGACATTAATAAGTATTTGTAGATGATGATAATTTTGTTCTTAAAGTTTAAGGTAATAACCTGAAGAAGAAAACAATTTTTGAATTTCATATAAAAATGTAAGTTACAAAAGAATGAGTACAAATTTGGTAGTCCTGAGCAAAATTTTATAGCTTCTGTAAAAACAAAATAATCAAACAAAAAACACAACAGCTTCTATCACCCATTTCAGGACATAACCAGCATGAAACCTAAGAGGAACCTCTCTTAAATGACGCTTTCCAAAATACAATAGAATTTTAATGTTGGACAGGACTAAAGAAATTGTCAAGTACAAATTTTTTCTGGTGCCAGAATCATCAATAACCCTGATGATTATTCATATAATTTCTGCTTTAATTTTTCCCCTTCTGCTTTATTATAATTCAAACATATATAGCACATTTATTATGTTCAGGGTATAAAGGAAAAACAAAGTTAAAGCACAGATGGGAAATTTTATTCACAGTATGCAATAGTGGATAATTAAGTAGTTCAGTTATTATTGAGACCTATTGTAACTGTAGGGCAGGGACCATGGCAAAGCCTGGAATGCTAAGTTAGGAGGCTGGAGCTGGCTTAGTCTTCTAGACAAAGAGGTTTTAACTTTATTTGATAGATAATGGAGAATCATTGGAAATCAAAAAGTTAGTTATAGGCGGCTTTTAGGAAGACAAATTTGGCATCAATATGAAGGAAGGCATGAAGGGAGACAATAGTGAAGTAATTTAACTATCATTATGAGAGACAATTGGTTCTACATCTAAATGTATGACATTCTTTCTTTTCTGGAAATATATTAACTAAGTTCAGAAAAATGCATTATTAGCTGAGGAATAATTATGAGTAGAATGAGACTGGTAGAGAAGTTGAGGGACAGAGGGAAATCCCAAGACACTACTAATAAAGAAAATAGTTCTATAAAAGGTCAAATGTTTAAGGCAATGGTTCTCAAATTTCATGGTATTGGGACTCCTCTGCACTGTTAAAAAAAAATTTTACTGGGGACCTCAAGGAGTTTTGTTTATGCCGTTACATTTCATTGATATTTAATATATCAGAAATGAAAGCATCTTAGTATTATAATAAAAATTATTTTGACCTTACAGATCCTTTGATGAAGTTGGAGGGACCCCAGTGGTCCCTGGTCCATGAAAGAGAAATTATCATTGAAAAGTTCCTGAGAAAATTTTACAAAACTTCTTTATTAGCATTTTCACAGGTCTTATGCTACAGAATACATCATCATTATTTTGAAAGTATATAAAATACACTTGCCCCTGACCTTATCACAATCTTATTATCTTCCTAATTCTTTTCTTGATCCTCTTTATGGTTTCCTTATACCATTTCTGGACCTAGAAAAGTTTAACATTGTGAAAGTAAGCCATACTGGGTTTGAGGTCTGAGGATGGAGATACAAATCCAGGATCTGCCACTCACTATAGCTGGGTTCTTTGCTAAATCAAACTCTCAGAAAGTTCTCTCATCTGCAAAATGAGGAAGGTAGGACTAAGTACTTTCTAAGGTGTTTTCCAGTTTTTAATCTATGATCCCATAAACTAAACCTCTTCTTTCTCCTTATTCAACATTCTTTTCTTTTCTAAGAAAAACTGTTTTACTTAGGGGTCACTGAGATTCTTTCAACTCTGAAATTTTATGATTTTCCCCCAAGGTCTTGTAAAGGTCAATATTGAAAAATTTTGCTCATATTCTCTCATATTGGTAGTTAGTATATATTTGTACTTGAAAGCTTTCAAAGCATAGGCATATATTTATTTAGTATATATTTGTAAATTATACTTGAAAGCTTTCAAAGCATAGGCACATATTTATTGTATTTTCTTTAATTATTCTTTCAATACAAGAGGAATCTCTTTTACAGAGATGCATGTTTTAGTTTATTGAAAACCATATGTTATGTTTTGTATCTTAAAATAAAATATATTGGCAAAAAACCTGTTCTAATTAAGGAAGATAGAATCATATTCTTCTCTATAATTGAAGTGATATAACTAGTAATGACGCTTAAATACTTCTAGTCATATAATAGTAAAAACAGAAAAAAAGCTTCTTAAATCCAAATATTATTTAAAATATAAAGCCATATGGCTACTGTTTACTTTGTTAAAAAAAATTCATGTTTAATCACTATGGGGGTTGAGCTGACTTTTTAATGTCATATATAGACTTTGTATTCATACTTTTAACTTTTCAGCTAAAGGCTGACTTCTGTATTTTCTCCACAGGACAATTTTAAGGTCAAATGACATAGTTTATTAAGTGCAATTCAGTCCCCTACCTTATCAACATTCATTCTTTTAAATGATGCTTGCAGAAGTTTAAAGTTGTGAATATATTCATGCTCCAACTTTGCTTGAAATTTTACTTTCTTCAAACTAATGCAGCCTGGGAATAGCATGTCCATGAACTGGCAATAGGCTGCTCCTGAAATGAGAGGAAGAAAGTATTGAAATTAATCTTGATGCAGAGAGGTGACAAAGTGACATGTATTGTCAAGAAGACAAGTCATCATGTTTAAGAGCTACTTAGAATCCATAGCAAGGACCACCTTGTTCCAATGTTTTAAATGCCAACCTGGCACTTACAGGGTCTCTCTTCTCTGCTAGGTCTGGATGCACCACGAGTTGCTGTAAAATTATAAAATAAATGGATTATGATGGAAAGAGTGGGAGTCACTTTCCCATTCCTAACTGCTGTATTATCATTTTGTCGACATCTGGGAGAAGACTGCTGGATGCGATGTTGAGAAAGCTTTTTTCACATGGCAATGAAATGGATTCCTCATTATCTTAACTTCTTGAACCCAAAGAGCTTAATGGTAGCTAAAATAACAATAACTACAAGCTCACTTCCTTCATGGCCCTATCTCTAATTTCAGCCTTCAGCAAATGGCCATGCTTATTTTCATTCTTTTAGTTAATTTATTTGTGTCCAGAGTTGCTGAAAGACAGGCATATGTAGTTGGAGAAAAAAACACCACCAAAAACTGGCTAAGATGTAGGGACAATACCAGTCCTCAGGTTTACTATTTACCAGCTAAGTGATCCTTTTTACAGATGTTTAACCTCTCTGGGACTCGGTCTTGTCACTTGTAAAATGGTGATAATAAGATCTATATTACCTACATTTGTGAAATTATCAAGAAAACAAATGAAATAATGTATGTAATAAATTACTTTGGAACAGTAAAGACCTTATATACTTGTAAGCTTTTACAAAATGGATTCTTTTGCTTAGTTTTGTTTGTTTTTCTGAAGGGGATTTAGGATATAAGAATTTTTTCTTGGAAAAACTCCTCAGTTTCAATGATTGAGTTTCTTTTTCTTCCCTTTCTGCTCTTAGTCTGTGCAGTGAATGTTTTTGTAACAGACTATGATGAAGAATGGATTTCTTTGTCTATTTTACCATAATGATACTGTATGCTTCATTGATGGCCTCACTACATAAAATTGGTGAGGAAGGGCTAGGATGACAATAGTGTTTGGTCAGCTGAAAATAGGAGATGCTTGGGCAAGCAGCTGGGTGAGTTCATGGTGTGAGAGAAGAAAGAATAATGGCATCTGCTCACATCTGTAGAAAACTTTAAGATTTGCAAAGTGCTTTCTTGGCCACAAAACTAAGAGATTGGAAGTAGAGGTGCTATTATCTCCATTTTACAGATGAGGAAACTGGTGGAGAAAGCAGTTAAGTGACTTGCTCAGTCACACAATTAGCAAAAGTACCTGAGGTGGAATAATTATCTCCACCTTGCTCTGGCCTGTCCTTCCTTTAACCATGATTAGAACTTAGAGGACTGTTTTTGAGAGCATTCTACTAGGGATTGTAACTGAAGTATCATGAACTTTGGGGGATCATTGTGCCCTCCCTAAACTCTGCATTTAGTCATATTAAACTGGATGCTTAAAACTTATAATTTCATCAAATTTTGTGCTAGAACTATCCTAGTTGCCTAGAAATTATCTCACCATCAACTCTATAGATCAACTTAAGAGTAGATTTTTACTTTTTTCTTAACTAACTGTGTAAAAATGACTAATATGGAAATATGTTTAAAATGACTGCACATGTATAACTTATAACCTATATCAGAGGGCTTGCTGTCTTGGGCAGGGGGGAGGTGAGGGAGAAAGAAAAATAATTTGGAACTCAAAGTCTTACAAAAATAAATGTTGAAAAACATTTTTACATGTAAAAATAAAATACAATTGAGTTTAAAAAAAAAGAAGAAAATAATTGGCTATATAAAATGTTTTTTCTGAAATCTGTGTTTATATGCATATTATGTCTACATGTGATTAATATATGTGTATATGCCTGTATATATCTATATATCCTTTTAAGACATTTTTTAAAACTTGGGGGGCCTGGCAGTGAGATGACAGTGCCATATTTTCACAAGCTATACTTTCTTTCTCTTTGTACCACATCTAGGGGATCACTTGGTTGTTGCCTTATCCTGGGGATAATGGCGTATCTAGAAGAGGCAGGGTTTTTTTGGGCTGCTTCAGTGCTAGGGAGATCTCACGGGTCTGAGTAAGTCCCCAGGTCATTCCATATTCAAAGAGCCCCTTTGAAATTTGGGTTGAGCAATTAAATGATTGAGACCACTTTCAATGATTTTATGATGGAGAGCCATCTACACACAGAGAGAGGCCTGTGGGAACTGAATGTGGATCACAGAATAGCATTTTCACTCTTTGTTATTGTTTGCTTGCATTTTGTTTTTTTTTTCTCTTTTTCCTTTTTGATTCGATTTTTTTGTGCAGCAAGATTATTGAATAAACATGTACACATATATTGGATTTAACATATTTTAATATGTTTAAGATATATTGGATTATTTACCATCTAGGCAAGGAGGTGGGGGGAAGGAGGGGAAAATTTGGAATATAAGGTCTTGAAAAGGTCAATGTTGAAAAATTATCCATAAATATGTTTTGAAAATAAAAAGCTTTAATAAAAAAAAGAAATTTGGGTTGGGGTACACATGGTGAGTAAAGCATGGTTGGGGCTTTTTTGAAATACTGGTCCAGGAGAGGTAGCCACCAAGAACAGGGGAGGGTCAGGTAATTTCTTCAAGTCTAAGAATAGGAAGTAGAAAATGATGTAGCACAAAGAAGGCTTCACTTTCCCATGGAGATGGTACCTGAATCTTGAAAGAAGATAAAGTAACAGAAAGGAAATTGAAAAAGGAATGCATTGTAGGTATGGGACACTACTTATGGGAATACGCAAGAATGTGAGATGGAGTGCCAAGATCAGGGAAGTCAGAGAAAATTCTTAAGATTTTTTTTAAACATGAACTCTGGTGTCACACAACTCATCCTGTATTGTGTTGGTTTTTCTAACCTAAGTATAGACCTTTACATTTATCTTTATTAAAATTAATTTTATTAGTTTCAGTATATATTTCTGGAAATATTAATTAACCTAGATAATCTACTATTTTGTTAAGGATTTGTTAATCTAGACCCCTATCTAAAAATTTGAAAAAATTTGACAGAATTCTAAGCATAATCAACAAATAATTAGTAAACAAATATGTATTAATTACTTACTATATGCTAAGGGACAACTAGGTGAAGCAGTAGAGTACTGGACTTGTAATCAGGATTCATCTTCCTGAGTTCAAATTAAGCCTTAGACATTTGTGTGATCCTGGACTAGTTGCTTAACCCTATTTGCCTCAATTTCCTCATCTGTAAAATGAGCTGGAGAAAGAAATGATAAACCACTCTAGTATATTTGCCAAGAAAATTCTAAATGGAGTCATGAAGAGTCAGGCGTGAATGAAAAATGACTGAACAACAAAACTATATGCCAGACATTGTTCTACGTGCTGGACAGTCCCTGCTCTCAAGGAACTCATAGTTTAATGAATTCCCTTGAGACTTTTTTTAAGAATGATCTGATCATTAATCATTATTCTGTGAGTATCATCACTCATCCATTTATATGGATCCATCCACTTAATGATACAATATTCTGTCCATAAAGATGCAATGAGATATGGCTATCAAATAAGATAAGGCTATCAAATGACTTGCTAAAATCCACAGAGAGTAGTACACTTATAGAGTTTTTCTCATTTACCAAGATTAATAGTCCTATCAAAAAAGGAGCATGGTTATTTATCGTGACTACAGTTGAAGGTATCCAGGCTGACATCTAGTAATTGTGATTTCCCTTTTAAATGCAAAAAAACAAAACAAAACAAAACTCCTTTCATTTGATAATGTTTTACAATTCTCAGGATCAGCACTAAACTTTACAGAACATACTTCCCCCCCTTTCAGAAAATTGGCACAGTATTTATCATCTTTAAGACTTTCCACATTTCTTTTATATTCTATGATTTCCTCAAAAAATCAATAACAAACTAATCTCACCTGTCCTTATTTGCCTTTATTTGGAATCAAGCAGGTACTCTTACTATTTCTTCATCTACTTTGAGCTTCATATCCTTTTTGACTATGTTTATGTTCCACCCCTTTCCAGCTGAAAAATCATTTTCCATGACAGAAATAATCCTCCAAAATGTGCTTTATCACTTTGCCTCCTGAAAGATACAACTATCTACCAGGTGAGTCAGGAATTTTTCAACTGCTATAATTTTAGCTGTGTTTTCTAAAAGATGTGGAAAGCATCATCACAATCCTCTATCTGATCAGTCATGAGTAGCATATTCTCAAAAATGTGTTGCTTATATTTTTTTCCTTTTCCTTTCATTTCCCTTGATCATCACTTTGTTTTTATCTTCAGGCTTTAAAATTTAAAATTAAATTAAAGCTTAAAAAAGCATGCTTTTGCTGTAAAAAACTATTGTTTCCCCCACAATTTTCAGATACTACTTTTGAAGAAGTTTTACCTTTCCATTTTGTATTCTATGAGTCCCATTCAACCAATTTATAATGATTTCTAGTAGATCAAATTTACTTTTTTGCAGTTAAGATTTTAATTTAAAATTTGTTTATGAACCAGATTATGTTTTGTGTAGTTCACTTTTTGAGCAGACTACCCCAATTTACAATCACAAATCTGACTGCCCAGATTCAAGATACACATGTGGATCTATGATTTTGCGCCTCTTCCACAGTGTATTTATTGGAGAAAGGAAAAGGAAATCTCTACTCCCAATAAATATAATTTTAGGAGTGGTCTTAGTTCATATCTGGCTCTCTCTTCAACAACTTCTCAAAACTTGTTCTTAATTTTTAAAGGCCACCAGGATTATGGCTTCTCATTCAGTCAGCCAGTGGCTACTGGTTTTATAATTTCACCAAATTAACTGAAGAATTTCTTCATAGCTCCTAATGCAGTAAAGAAATGTAATTTTTTTTCAAGATATCTTTACCCTGGCATAAAATTTTGTAATTTTATAATACTTGTAATATTAGAATTTTATAGGATTCACTCACACTGGGAAGAGGTCACTAAGGGTGAAAGTCGAATTTAGGGACACACAACGACTCAAAATCTGAAAGGGAGAAAAATGAACACTTTGCTGTCTTTGTTACCTGGTGCTTATAGCCTATATTTCATAAAGAGGGTTAAGGGCACTCAGCATGGGAAGGACATTCAGGAACAGGCTTTGATTCAGCTGAGCACAACTTCCCTTTGCTAGTATTGGGCCTGCAGCTGGTCCACACTCAGAAGCCCGAGGGCAGAAGGCAGGTAACAATAGTTACCTTGGCTTTTGTACTTAGGCCACCAGAAATTTATGTCATTGGTCCTGATCCAATTAGGTCACAAGGGTGGTTTCAATACTTTTAAAAGAAAAACTAGCATAGACTTAGTATGTTGCTTTCATCACAACATCTAAAGTTAATTATAGTTTCTGTCCCTCTTTCTAGTTATTTTCCTTTATAGACTACAGGTTCACCTATTATTCTTTCTATTATTGTTCTAATTATTATAATTAACCATACCTGAAATCACTCATAGTACCTTGTTTTAAAGTTTTATATGGCCATTTTTCTCACACTCAAGGATTAATTATCAATTAAAAGACATCAAGGTCATATCAGCAAGTCTTTGGCCAAACATTCTTTTCTAGGTTTCATCCTTAGCCAAGATCCCATTACTCTAGTGCATATAAAGCAATGTATCACATTTCTTCAGATTTTTATCTTTGCAATTTTCTCAAGTTGCCCCATTGGCTCCTAAAGCTCCTTGACTTTACTTCTCAGTACTTTTTGGGGATCCAAATGTGCACTGCTCAGACTGGATAGTCACACATCAGTAAATGGGAAAGCCTTTCCAACAAAGCCCCCACAATTAGAAGCATTCTTCATCCTCTGACAAGACTCGCTGTAGAGCCTCTTCAGAGAGGCTCTCCTATCTACAATACATGGCTTGATTTTCTATTTCAGTACGACACCCCTTTGGGAAATAAGGTCTCACTGACAAGAAAAGGCAGTGGGGGGGGGCAAAGGGAAGCATAAAACAGCCACATATTTCTAATATATTCTAATATTTTCTAGTAAAAGTATAATTCTAATTCTAAAAGAACCATAAAAGTTGTAGTGCAAAAAATATTGATGTAATTCTAAAAAAAGCAAACATAAAACTGAACATTTTTAAAAGGAAAATACCGTTTTTCCAAACACTTCCAGTTGTTAAAAAAACAAAAAGAATGGCACATTGTTCTCCATCAGCAAAAAATAACCATTATATATGACTTATTGGCAGATTTAAAAAAAGAGATATCTTCTGCTTCTTGCTCAGATAAATATTTTGTAGCATATTATCACGGTGCTACTTAATTTGGTTAAAATGAACTGGACCCCCTGTCCTGGATCTCATGTAAAATAATGAAGATTAGGAATTCAGGAATGATTCTGGTTTCAACCCAGATCACTAATTAGAATTCCCATGGTGATCTTCTAATCTTACTACCCTTCTCTTTATTTGTAGTTAGGCTAGTGACAATTTGTAGTCGTACTTTTTAAAAGGCACAAATATTATGTAGTTTTAAAATTAACTTCTTATAGTAAGAAAAGAGTTGTAATTTGCTGAGACTTTACACTTACTCTTCCTAAAAACCCTCACTCCTAAATGAAGTTCATTTAGAACATCTTCCTTTACATAAAACAAAACTCACATTAGTTATTTTTGGCCAAATTGATTTTTCCAAAAACAATCACCATGTTTAGTAAAAACCCTGTAAAATTACATAAATGAACTTAAAAGAGACTAAATGTTTTCTATTTTTGACCCTTGTACGGCAGGATTTATACGAAACCTTTAAAAAAAATGTCATAAGGCAATAAATTGCAGATAAGAGCACCTTGTTCCTTTGTTGTTCACAACCAGCCAGTCAGAAACAAAGAGGACCTTGAGGAAAGCCTGCATTTAGCCATGGTAATCTAGGGGAGTCAGACAGAAAGACCAGGCTGGTTTATCATTGAGACAAGTGGTATTGAGGAATGAGATTGTGCTGAGTGTATGAGCTGGAGTCAGGTGAGGTCATGAACACTACTGTGTCCCCTGAACTCAGTGTTTGGATATTGGACTGGCTTCTGTCTCTGCTGCTCTCTCCCATGTCTGTCTTTTGTTCTCTTTTTATTGTATGTACTTTCTTGGTTAATTTCCCTTTGGAAATGACATTGAGAGCACTGATAGTATTTGCATCTCTAAGAGAGAGACAGAAAAAGAAAGAGACAGAGAGAAGGAGAGGAGGGAGGGAAGGAAGGTGGAAGAGAAGGAGGGAGGGAGGATGAGAGAGAATGTATGTGGGTATCTTGTGCACAAGTGCTGGCACCAGGGCACCTGCACCTGGCGGGAGGGACAGGGATTGGTTAAGATCAGTACCATGACTTTTCCCTGAGAATACACAGCAGTGTACAACTCTTCTTCCAGTCCTAACAGAACTCCAAGGGCTATATTACATGTTCCTAGCTTGTCCATGAGTTGGAACCTATAGAAAATACGGTATTCATTAGGCTCATGGGAGACTAATTAATACCAATTTTTATTCCTTTTCTTTTATGAGGAAATCACAATGGCAAATGTCTACAGACCAAAACAACTCAGCAGCTTTAAGATCAGACCAATAGTACTGTTTGGTCATATAGTAAAAAAAAAAAAAAAGAAAAAGAAAAATAACTTTGAAACTATTATAGGATATATGTTTATATGGATATATGATACAGAAACTGGCATAAAAAGGATGACAACAATATTTTTCTACAATGCTTTAATAAATGTTTGTAATTTACTTTCTTCTCTCTGTGAGGTAAGTAGTACAAGAATTATTATTCTCATTTTTACAAATGAGACAAATAAGGCACCGACAAGTTGTATGATTTACCCATCATCCTATGATAAATGTCAGAGAGAAGATAACTCAATTTTGCTTCCAGGATTATTGTTCTTTTCATCTTATCAGATTCTTTCCCCAAGAATACTTATAAAGATAATGATAATTTGATAAATGAGTACTTATGAATGTGTTTGACTATCTACTATTCACATGCAAAGATGAAAGCTGAGTTGTAGTTAAGCTCTTCACAATTTAACCTAACAGTAATTACTTCCGAACCTTTTCTCAATCCCCTGTGCCTCAATATCCCTTCTAAAGGATGCCTGACAACTTTTAAAAGGAAAAAGTCCAATGGAAAAGGTAGCTGTGGAAGGTGTGAGTCTGATGTCTCTCAAATTTTCTTGAGAGGTTCAAAAATTTCTTTCCATCAGTACAGAGAGAACCTGGGCACATAGTCAATTTCATTTCCAAATCCTTCAGAGTAAAATTGTACATTCTATCAGGTACTCTTTGTAAATAAAGCCTCAAACAAAGATATGTGAATATAAAGCAGAGTTTATTATAAAAAAGTAAAATCTGGCCTGTATGTGGAGTCGAAAATAGAATATTTAGGAAAGAAATTTCCAGTATGGTCTGGAAAAAGGAGCTGAGACAAGGAGAATGACTACAAAATGTTACTGATTTTCTGGGAAGCCTGTTATTGGAACTGGCAATCAGATGTCCCAGAGGACGGAGACATGGGAGAGAACGAAAGTTAAAGATAAACATTCCACGGGGAAAAGAAAAGAGGAGGGTGAAAAAACTTTCATCCAAAATGAAAAGCGTATCAAAGATGTATATAAATCCAGGATTTTACTTCTTGCTCTGTACTAATTACTTGCGAGTCCATGGACAAGTAAGTAATTTCCCTTCTCTGGGCTACAGTTTTCTTCCTACATGTAAAATGAGATGTTTGAGCTCAGTCATATTTAAGATCTCTTTTGATTCTGAAATTCTAGTATTCTGTGAACATATTTTTATTAGGTATTTCTTTAAAGATCTTTTCAAATATTACATACTTAATAAGCACTAGTAATCAAGTACTTTTGTATACCCCAAACTTCACAATGCCCTCATCATTAAAAACAACTGGAAAGATACAATTCCATTAAAAACAATGAAACATTATGAGTATTGACATTTGCTTGAAGAGGAACTGAATATTGTGTGCAAAAATAATTGATTGTAAATGCAGACTTTAAAATGACTTAAAACTGGAATATCATGTTTCACCTGGATTGATACTTCTGAAATCCAGGATGTTGTACTTCTCCAAATTTTTAATAATTTTTATAATTTTAATTTTAATAATTACAAGGGTCCTAATTAGATTGTGGAGTATATGTAATAATCAAATGATTTCAGGGGTAATAAAAATGAATAGATTTTACTTTGACATGAGAAAAAAGAGAATCAGGAAAAGGAAAAAAAAACCTCTGAAGCTCTGATTTAATAGGCTGATTTAAAATATAATTATGTTCAATTTCAAAGTTGGCACATATTTTCCATTAATAATGTGGAACCTTCTATAGTTACTTAAAACTCTTATACAAATATAATCTATAAGAAACAAAAAAGTGAGGGCATGCACTTCTAAAACTGAGTACTGAGAAAAAACTACTATAAGTAAATCAGCCAAAAGTACTGATCTGCTATTAATCATATGTTTATGGGCTTATTACTCAGGTTGAATGCTTTGGTCATTAAAAACTTGTGGACATTCATATTTTTGGGCAAGAACACACCCAGAGTTGTGAAGGGACAAATAAAAGAAGCACCTTGCTTTCTGCTGCCAGGATTATGTAATAGTTTCAGTATAAAGGGGAAAAAAAAATCTTCAGTGCAATGGTTATTTTAAGAGCTGCCAAACCATTATTCTCCATTTCCAGGTATGTAATTCTAACATGCCCAAACATATGACAGTGATTTCTGACACTCCTTTTTTTCAAGTGACGCTAGGTCTGATGAAATGCAAATTTAAAGACCCCGTTTGGAAAAACTAAGTTAAATAAGGTGAATTTCTTAGAAGGGTTTTGGAGGAGGATGGATTTAATTATTGGTCATGATGCAGAAATTGTTCAAACTATAGAATCCTCAGCTATTAGTAGGCAAGATAGTCCAGAGCTGCTTAGAGTGTGTTACTGTCTTCCAGGACTTTCATTTTGGCTAGCTTTACGTTATACTTGTAGAGGATCAGAAAGGGGAAAAGGATTGCTACGTTCTCATGTATAAAAGGACAGTTCTGGTAGCAATGTAATCAGTGTTGACCATATAGAATCTGTATGGATTAAACACTAGAGAAGAAAAAGAATGCTTTTATTCAAAATGTTCTTCTTGCTTTCTCCTTTTTCCTGCCTAAATAAATTATGCCCCCAAAGGGCAATGGAGACTTTCTTACTTGAAAGTAGGCTTTCCCCAATACTTTTTTTTTTTAGCAAGGCAATTGGAGTTACGCAAACAAGCTAGAAAATATTAAGTGTCTGAAGCTGGATTTGAACTCAGGTCCCTGACTTTGGGCTGCTGCTCCATCACTCTGCCATCTGACCACTCTCTTCCCACTACTCCTGTCCCCACTGATGTGCCCCTTTTTGAGCACCTGTGTTGGAAACGGGGGTTTTGACTGCCATTGATGACACTTAATGATTTATAAAACATTTCAAATATGTCATTTGTCCCTCACAACAAATGCTGCTTAATGGCATGTGTCCTATTGAATGAGATAGATAGGTGAAGCTTTCTCAAAAAGTCTGAGACTAGGCCCAACTCATGTGATCCCTATTACCAGAGGCCTGCAGAGCAGAAAGATCAGGCCTTGAGCCCCAGGTTGCAAGAACATGATCTCTAGGCCCTAAGTCAGCTACATGAGGTGATGTGACCCACAGGGAGCAGACAACATTGGTGACCATTGGTTAGTGATGATTACTTCCTTTTAATCTTCTGGCATATGTTGGGAGCTGAGATGCTTCCCTAGCATGCTGGGCCTCTCCCTGCAGGGACTAAGTAATGGCATTCTCTTTGTACCTAAAGATGTCTCTGGTTCGTTAATTTGGGGAAGGGTCCCACACACTGCCTTCTAGGCTGCAATCCAGGCTCCAGCCCTTGCCTTGGGACCCTGCACCACCCGTGCTGTGGTCCACTCCTGTCACCCACATGCTGTACCAGGCTACCCAAACTCATTTCTATCTCTAGCACTTGGTGCAATAATTAAATCAGTCCTCCCATTCCCAGAAAGTATTCACTCTCTCACTGACTTCCCAAACCAAATCACCTCTTCCTGGCCACCACTCCCTCCTAGGTGTTCTTTCCTTATTAGAATGCAAACTCCCAGAGACTAAGGACCATCTTTCTTTTTATATGTGTATGGCAAGTACTGGTACATAGGAATGGCTTGTTCATCCATTCATTCACACAATAATTCTGTGAGATAGATATTATCTCCATTTGAAAGAGGAGTAAACTGCCTCGGAGAAACTAAAGTGATTTGTTCATGCCCATGTCATTATTACATGACAGAGAGCTGGGACTGGAGTCCACCAATTAGGTCTTCTGATTTCAAATCCAGTGCTCTTTCCAAACATATTTTCTAAGTCATTCATTTAGACGAAATGTTAATGTCTTATTGTTGTGAAACTATTTTATCTACAAAATGATATGTTTATTAATAAATCCTCAGGGAAGAAAGCTCATTTTTAACCTAATGACCCTTTATCCAGTTTCCCCTCCCAAATTCTGCATTGGAACATATGGGTTTTAGGGTTGGGGAATGTAAAAAAAAGTGACACACTCATGCTGAGAAAGGGATGCTAGGGTTGGTGATGACAGCTAAGTTTCTTTGCTAGTGCTGGCTACCAATCATACTCTATTGCTTGTTTTATGATAAGCTGGCTAGCTAGCAAGATAAAATTTTAAGGCTGAAGGTCCCTTCAAGGACAAGATAACCAAAATGGAGAGTATTATTTTCTATGAGCACTTTCATTTTCTTCTCGATCCACCTTGATCCCTGAGACAATTTTTTTGGATCATGAAAATCTGAGATTTCCCCCAGTTTTTTTCTGTCATCTATGAAGTGAATATGAGCAGGTACTACTTAAGGGGAAACAAACTCAAATTATACATTTCCTAGATTAAAATGAGCTTTATTTCCAGGGAATTTATTAATATCTGTATCACTGAAATATGGCAAGATCTAAAAAAGGGGTGGGGCTCTGTTGAGTGGGTGGGGTGCCCACAGCTCAGTTATGATGGTTATATCCATAAATCCCTTGTTAATGAATTTGTAGCATCCAATAGAAGCTTGCAGAAGGTCTGCTGACTCAGAACTATTACTCAGGAGGTTAGATGCAAACTGCCAAAGTGGGCATGGAATTACTATCGATGCTACCTGGTAATTCAATTAACAAAACCTTACCTCACATGAAAGAGGCTGCAAGCAGAATGGCCTCTTGGTTGTCTTTTTTAGGGGCAGGCTTACAGATTACATTACAGACCTATTGTGGTCAGATGTCCTGGCTAAGGGAGGATCACATTCCTGGTGCTCTTACTTGTCAGTCAGATGAGAGAGGCACTGCCCAGGGTGGAACCATTCCCCACTGAACCAGAGACTATCCTGAGAATTGGGACAACATGGTATGTCATTAGAATATATTATCTTTAGTAAGTTATTTCTGTGTGCTTCTCATTTATCCAGTGAAAATGCAAACTCCTGGGGCCCAATCGGAACCATGTCCCTCTCAATGCTCAGCAGAGTTTTGTGCACATACTAACTACTCAATAAAAGTTTTCCTTGTGAATATTAAAAGTGAGTAAATACTGTTTTTATACCATGTTCATAGTTACTGTATTTGGCCACAGGAAAAAAGAATCTTAACTAGAGCCAGAAAAATTGATCACAGTTCTATTGCCATGGAATTGAGTGATATTGTACAAATCACCTCAATTTCCTGAAACTTAGTTTCCTTATCTGAAAAAAAACTGCCATACTTACACTTTCTCTGCCTATCTCAGAGGGAAGGGAGAGCCTGAAAATTAAATAATGTTGCTAAAGCATTTTGGAAACTTGGACAGTGATAAATACAAATGAAAATACCCTCAAATAAAACACATTTTCTATAAACACCACATAGCACATATGTGTTTTGGACTTGGTAGTAACATTCATTGCTATGTAAACAATGCTAATAGAGTGATATATATATATAATATCACATATATATTTTATATAAATAATATAAATTCTGTAAAACACGTAGAGATTTGGAGGGGAATTCACTAAAAAAAAAGCAAAAAAAATTTTTTTTATTTCTGTTTGTAAAGAAGGCAAATAATGTACTTTGAAGGTCCTTCAGATATCTATGAAAAGAGAATAAATTCAAAATGCAAAAGTTACATGCATGTTCTAGTCTTTCCCCCAATAATTCAGTTGCTTTTAAATAATGATATAATTTAGAAAATAAAGTCATAAATTTTTCTGTTTTCTTCTCTTTCCCTAAAAGTCCAAGACCTAGATGTAGGGAGTTGATTAAAAGTGTTCCTAAACAAACTATTTCTTAAAGCCCAATCTCCCAGTAAAGGGGTGGGAAATTTCAAGACATTTTTTCTGCTTGTTGAAATGACATTCTTTTCCTCCTTCAAAGTTTATCTTGAGTTACCTCCTCCATGATATCCCTAACTAAAAGTCATATCTGTCTCTTCCAATTTTCTCACAGGAACACGTCTTATAGTCAAATGCTAGGCATTAGCCTTTTCTGGGCTAAGTTCCCAGAATTAGCCTTCTAGCCAGAGAAAAGGGGACTTCTGGGCAGCAGTAGCCTTGAGACTGAAACATAAAAAAGCCTGAGTTTGAGAATTCAGAGATCTGGCCTTCCTTTAAAAAAAGGGATTTTCTTGAATAGTTCACCTTTTGGTGAGATATCTCACCTGAGCCTTCAGTGCTGGGAAAGCACAGCAGCCAGGGACAAAAAGTCATAATAGAGAGGAACAATTTGCCTGTAGTCAGTATTCTGCCATTACATTTTGACTTATTTAAAGAATGTGGTTCTGTTGCTTTGTGTAGCAGTTCAAATGTGATTTCCTTCTAGGGCAGGTCAAACCCTAAAAAATAAGACAGAAATTCACTTAAATGTCAGGGATTGAAGGCACAGAATCAAAACAGGGTAGCACTGAGTCTTAGGGATCTAAGGTGCGGGAAAGTGGCATTCACTGGAAAGGGAACAGGACTGAATTGAATATTTATTTGCCACTGTGAGTTCTTTGTGTTTTCTGCACTGTTTATTAGGAGAATAAATGTTGTCTTGTACCTGGTGATAAATACAATATTATCCTGAGTGCTTGTATGGAACCAAGAGATTATTTTACCTACATCTCTAGAGACATATAGGAGTCTGCAATATTCCCAGACTGAACAATCTCTGGTAGGGGGCATAGTAAACCAAAGAGATTTTAGTAATATTTTGAGATTGTCCCCCAGGACTGAGCTCAGTCCATGTAGGAGTTATGGAATACAGATATTAAATCTGTTTTTGTGGTCACATTATTATAGAAATGAAAGACAAAAAGCATGAAAATGTCACTATGAGAAAAAAGGCAATGCTTAGCAAATAGCAAATTCATGTAAGATAATTTAAATTTCTCCCCCAAAATGAAATTTTTCCCAACAAATTGAAACATGAATTTTCTTTTTTTTTTTAATATTTTAAACAAGTTGTATGTTATAACTACAAAAGTTTGGCTAGTTAAAACTGAACCTCAAACTAGATCACATCCTTGGCTCTTAATTGAGCATCCTCAGTGCTACACACCATAGTTTCTTTATTCACTGGTGTATCTTTTGGGGGTTGCAGAGACTGGGCTTGTGTGCCTCTAAATTTCTTTTTCTTAGTGATGGCAGCTCAATTAACTCAAACTCTATTGGTACTTTCACTCTCATTCTTTTCCTAGGTACTTGGTACTCACTAATCACCCCAGCCCTAACACTGCCTGTCCCTTATTATTATCATTATAACTTCCTTCTCTTCTTTCTGCACAAATTCTCTCTTCTACATATGAAAAACTGGTCCTTGAAATGATAGAAAGCTTGAAAAAGGGTGACATATCATGCATAGAGGCTGGAATCTTTAGAGGATTTGTGAAATAAAAAGTTTGGGCAGGCTAACAGCTAATTAGGACCCAATAGACTTATTTTCATCAATGACCTAATCTGAATCTAGAATAATAAGAAGCCATGAAAGGCTGAAACATTAGTAAATGGTGTTGTCTCGTACACATTCCTGCCATTATTAAATGTTTGAGATCCTGCTGGGAATTTTCAAATGCAATTATAAATCTAAGTTGCTAATGAAGCAAGTCACCCATACCTTATGCTCCCAATGAGAAGACATCAGTTTGAATAAATTTCTTTAATCCTCTTGGTTTTAAAACATAATTCAAAAAGCACTGATTGAGCATTTTCTGAGCACAAGGTGCTGTGCCAGATGCTGAGGCTACTGAGATAAAAAAAAATCAAAGTTGCTGGCCTTGAGGAGATAAGGCAGATGGACAGACAAAACAGTATGAGAGGCAGATAGAATGTGATAAGGGCCAAGGAGAGTTAGACTCCTCGAAGACAATTTGAGGAGGCAGACATCACTTTTAGCTGGGGATATCAGAGAGGAGGTGTCATCTGAGCTAAGCCTTGAAGGAAGAAAAGGATTTCTTTCTGTAAAATGAGCTGGAAAAGGAAATGGCAAACCTCTCATATTTTTGCCAAGAAAATCCCAACTGGGATCATGAAGAGTTGGACATGACTGAACAATAACAATAAATGTGTTGCATTTTATGCTGTCTTACAGGCATCCAAATATAATAATGAGACTTCAGTCCTTGTCTTCAGGAACTTTATAATCTAATGGGGAGAGAAAACACATGGGGGGAAATGGTGGGCAGGAAAGAAATTTTGGGTCTGAAATAGAACAAACAAATACAGAGGGTCTCTTTCAGGGGAGGGATGATGGTCTGTGAAAATGCAGAATCAAGGAAAGAAAAAGGTAATAGCATAGCTTTCCTGTAATGTAGAGTGCAAGGAAAATAATGGGAAATAATAATGACAGTTTCTATTATACTACAGAACATTTATATAGCATTTTAAGGTTTACAACGAGCTTGGTATATATTACCTCATTTGTTCCACAGTATCCCTTTGAGGCTGATATCACTATTATCTCCATTTTACACATTAAGAAACTAAAGGTAAAAGAGGTTAAGTATTTTGCCCAGGATCACACAGCTAGTAAGTATTTGAAGCAGGGTTTGAAGTCAGGTCTTCCTGAGCTCATGAAAAAGGCTAGAAAAAATTTTTTTAGACATATGATAAAAGACTGTAAATTCCAGGTTAAGGATTTGGAATTTAATGAGAGGTCACTGAAGATTTCTGAACAAGGAAATGATCATTTCCTTGCTGCATTGAGAAGACTGATTTCAGTTGTATGAACAAGGTTAAAGGTGAATAGACCAGGTGGAAACCTATCACAGTGAACTAGGGGGTGACTGTAGTATATGTAGGGAAAGAGGGAAAAAATTCGGAAAATTCCATGCAAATAGAATCTATAATAATGACTGATTAGCTAGGGGTGAGGGAAGGGGTGACTGCAAATGTGTCTATCCCAGCTTAGTAAATTGGTCACACCTTAGAACAGTCTATCTTCACATCTCAACCAGCTTGCTGCCCAGGTTCCTTTCATTCATACTCCTTCCCTCTCCCTTTCCTCTTTTATTGCACACAGTAATTAAATTAATACCATTTATACTTCTAGATAAGGGCTTTCAAGTTACTTCCTTATGAATCAATCACCATCCCTATGACTCCCCAAATCAAAAATTCTTCTCTGGCCACCACTCCCCTATACATCTATTCTTTCCCCTAAAAATTTAAACTGCTTGAGGGCAAGGATTAGAGGCTAATTGTTTATATTTGAATGCCTGGAAGAAAAGTATGGTATCTAACACATTTGTTGTTCAGTTAGTTTCACTCATGTCCTAACTCTGCATGACCCCATTTGGGATTATTTTGTCAAAGATACTGAAATAGTTTTCCATTTCCTTTTCCAGCCCATTTTATACATGGGGAAACTGAGGAAAACAAATTAAGTGATTTGTCCAGGATGACATAACTATTAAGTGTCTGAGGCCAGATTTATACTCAGGAAGATGAATAAGTCTTTCTCACTGCAAGTCTGGTGCTCTATGGTTTTTCATTCAGGAATTCATTTAATTGTTCCCTTTCTTTCTATGCCTGTTTTATTATTGTTATTCTCCCTAGTTATCTTCCCCATATAACCTTAGATTATCAAAATTCCTGTGATTTCACCACATACACTCAAGTGCCCCATAAAAGTAAAATATAATTCAAATATACTGTTGTCTAATAAAATCATCCAAAAAAGGACTTTGTTTTTTGTTAGAGAAGGCTATATAAAAAATAACCTTGAAAAGACAGCAAAAGTTGCTGTGTCTGACAGGAGTGGGTTGGGAAGTGGTGGGAAAGGTGGAGGGTGTCTGGATCAAAAATTTTATTGTGGTAAAGAACTTCCCAAAGGAGCCTCTTTCTACAAATGCAACTCAGCAACTACTCTGTAATTTAGAGTTTTAGAGAGTTGCCTCGTGGTACTGAGATGTTAAGTGAGTCTTCCAGGAACATATACCAGGAGTATGTCAGAGATTAAAGTACTTTTTTTTTAAAAGTCCTAATCTAAAATAGAGTTTTTCAAATTTTTGCAGTAGTAGAACACTTCACTTTATTTATTTATTTATTTATTTTTATTTAATAGCCTTTTATTTACAGGATATATACATGGGTAACTTTACAGCATTAACAATTGCCAAACCTCTTGTTCCAATTTTTCACCTCTTACCCCCCCACCCCCTCCCCTAGATGGCAGGATGACCAGTAGATGTTAAATATATTAAAATATAACTTAGATACACAATAAGTATACATGACCAAAACATTATTTTGCTGTACAAAAAGAACCAGACTCTGAATTATTGTACAATTAGCTTGTGAAGGAAATCAAAAATGCAGGTGTGCATAAATATAGGGATTGGGAATTCAATGTAATGGTTTTTAGTCGTCTCCCAGAGTTCTTTTTCTGGGTATAGCTAAGAACACTTCACTTTAAAGGAAATTTTGGCATAAACCTTGTAGTAAAATCTTCTAAAATAATTTGTTTTAATGACTATCACCAAACCACATAAGATTCATTTAAAAACACAATCAACATGGGATGCTTCATGGCTCCTTAGAATATAGTCTGAGAAATACTGTTTTATGTCCTATCTATATCATGCTGACTTTCTTCTTAATATAGGATATCAAATTATATCCTTATTAAAACCTTATATTATTTTTTCACCCAAATCCTTTTCTCTCTCTAGCTTCCCTATTTTTTAAGCCTATTTCTACTTCCAAAGAGGGTATGGGTGAACTAAAGTTCACAACTTGATCATGTTAGACTCTTCCCACTCTCCTTCACCTCCCACAGTTGCTCACTTCTGTTGATTCTCCTCTATAATCTCACCCTTCTGTGTCCCTTGAATTCCACTTTTATGTGGCCATACGCCTAGACTGGGACTTATCGCCTCTTCCTGGACTACTACGGAGGTTAATTCAGCTATCTGCAGTTTCTCCCCTCTCCAAACCATCCTCCACACCATCCTCCACACCATCCTCCACACACCATCCTCCACACCATCCTCCACACAGATGCCAGTGATGTTACTAAAGCAAGGTTAGACCATTTCATTTGTAAACTACTTATAGCACAACACCTGGCATATAGCAGGTATTTAATAGTTGCATATTTCTTTCTTTACCTTGTGGTCATAAGGTCCCTTAGAAAGACATTGATTCTAAGATCTTTGCCTGCGGTTTCCTCTAAGAAAGGTTTTTTGCAGATTTATATTATGTTTCATGTGTTTTACAGATGACTCCAATGGGCCAACATGGAAGCTAAAAATGGATGCACACTCCTACCATGACTTTGAGAATTCTGAAAAGCCCTCCTCAGCTACTTATTTTCAAATAGAAAATGTTTTTTTCTCTAGGGGATAAGTAACCAGACACAGTCGTTAGCAGTTTCACACAATTAGTTCATCTGATTAGTCATCCAGTCTCCTAGCAAGCCCTGGGGAACATGGGGCAAACACACAAGTTGATTTTCATGTCTGAGGAAAGATCTGATGCATGCAGTGTTTCTTGGAAAGATAGAGGTGGGTGGGACTCTATAGAGGATCTAGGGAGTATGTGGGCACTTAAGAGGTAACTGGCATTAAAAATCAGGGCAAGGGGGTGGGGCAAAGGGAAATCAATGGCGGCCTTTAAAATGACTCTGACAGACTTTATCATGCCAGACTTGTCCAAAATGCCGAGTCATATTTCAGTCTAAGATCCTAATCATCAAGTATGAGCCTAGAGCCAGGATTTGAATACAGATAATAGAACACAGGTATACAGAGATGAGGCTGACAGGAGTTACTGACTAGTAGGACAAGTTCTAATATCTTATGTATGTGGCAAAAAAGATTCACAAAATTCACAAAATCAACTTAATAAATGAAAATGAAACCCAGTTTTTAATGGAAAGTATTAACATTAAAGAGAGTAGTAAGAGATTATTTTATTTCAATGATCAGAATGATTATAATGTTGAATTCAAGAACTAATTTTAGAATTGACATACTGTCGTCTACACATAATCAGCATCAAATAACTTGTGTCCAATATTGTAGATAATATATGTGGGTAGATTAGGAATATATATGTGTAAATTATCTACAGCAAATTCTACAAATGAGGCTGAAAGTTCTCTCTTCAACATACTGCATCCATACATAATCAGGATCAAATAATTTGTGTTCAGTATTGTAGATAATATTTACAGCAAATTCAACAAATAAGGCTGAAAGTTCTCCCTTCAATATATAATCAGCATCAAATACCGTGTCCAATATTGTAGATAGTATATGTGGATAGGCTGAGTACATATGGGTAGATTACAGCAAATGCAAAAAATGAGGCTGAAAGTTCTCCCTTCTATCTAATATACTTCTGAGCCACCTGCCTCTACTGCCAGCTATTATAGCTTCTGTTCAAAGAAGGCAAATTAACTTTGCCATTATCTCAAGCCAAATATAAATAGGAAAGTAAATCAAACAGCCAAAAAAAAAAATCTCACTACATAGTACATTCTATATCCAGATGATAGTGGATTATCTTAACCACCTCTTCATTTACATATATGCAAATGTAACAAAGTTAATTGTGGCACTAACAATTATAATGAAACTAAGAGTAAAGAAACTCTAGATCAGAGCTTGTATAGTCCTAGAGTTTCATTACTTGGTTTCAGAGCAAGAGATGATGAGTAGGAGGCCTAAATTTAGATCATTTGGATGGATTTCATCTCTAACCTGTCCTCCTGACATCATTGTAAGCAGCAGAGTACTGAGGACATTGTATTACACTGGGATCAACTTATTTAACAAGGACATGGCCAAAAATGGTAACGAGAAACAGCAGGCTGTACCCATGAGCAGCATGGAGCACAGGTAACTTCATACTCTCTGTGAGGGCAACAAGTTACTATAAATTCTCTCTTCTCTTCCTCTTCCTCCAATGGCCTTTTCCCTTTTATCACAACCTCCTATTTAAGGGCTATCTGCTCCTTCATCCACAGCATAAATATCCAAATTCAAAAGCACTTCCAGGGGCAGAAAATATCACACATGAATCAAATCAAATAATGAACCAAAAAGCATGCCACGTGTGAACATGAAGAAGCACTGAGAGGAAGTATATATTGTTATTATTTTAAGAATTCAGAATGGTTCCCATAGTTATGATCTTAGGAAGTGTTACATTCAGGATTTGAACCCAGGTTTTCTTTGTCTATCACTCTACCATGCCAAAACGCGTCTCAATGAAATTGTGAGTTAGTTAGGCAATATGAACGCTGAAAATAAAAGTAAACAACTATTAAGTGGAACTGTTAAGGAAGCCTTAAGTATCAGTAGGACAAATCAATCAGGAGAGAAGAATCTATACTCTAAAAGGAGCAACCGTACCCCCAAATCATGAGTCCAGCAAAACATGAACTAAATTATATTTTATTATAATGAAAAATCATAGAAAATAATGTTACAATA
Organism: Sarcophilus harrisii; assembly: GCF_902635505.1. Lineage (NCBI taxonomy): Eukaryota > Metazoa > Chordata > Mammalia > Dasyuromorphia > Dasyuridae > Sarcophilus > Sarcophilus harrisii. Next base: position 476,753,106 of record NC_045426.1, read on the forward strand.
GAAAAAAGAAACTTTTAAAAAATTGTTCTAATTTAATTTATAACTTTGTTTAAATGTATCTTGAAAACTGCTTAAATTTGAGAATAAGCTATCCTTTAGGATTCCCTTAATATCTATATCTAAGCTTACCTGTTGGACCCAAGCTGGAAAATTTTCTGGGCTTACAATAATGGTTTCTGCAAATTTTCTAAGAGTTTTGGAGCTTGATGAAATTGATCCCTTATAACACTGTTCTTTTTAAGAGCAGGGATGCTGATTTACAAAGGAAACTGATTCTTAGAAACACTTTTTCCTGTGGAGTCAAAGAAAGTGCTTATGAAGATCTAAGGAAAATTTGTGGAGAAAACAGAAAGAAATGACAAGAAGAAACTTCTTTCTTTGCATATGATTTTACAGAGAGAATTTATGAGGAATAAATCTAAAGAGAGAGTATGTATGTAATGTATAGTATGAGAGTGTAAGAGAAACTGAAGTTGCTTTTTTTTATCATGTCTAGAGAAAACAGAACAGAAAGAATGAAGAAGAGTTTTACAAAGAGATTTTATTAGATATCTTGATTGAATTAAGTGGTGTGGGGCTGTGTTCACAAAGATATTATCTGTTACAGTGAGAGCAACTCTTTCTGTGATTAATCTCACAGCTAAAATATTGTAAATATCTATGTCTTCTTAAGGATTGAATTAGTTGTTCATAAATGAAGTAACTTCAATGTTCCTCTGATCCTCTGGGAATTAATTATAATTATAAATTAGCATTAGGAAAGGAAATATTTCCTGTTAGGGAATAGAAAAAGAGACCTTAATTCTTCTGGTATTAGTGAATATCCTCTACCAATGCTTTTTTCTACAATATGCTTAATAGGCTTACATAATTGCCTAAAGCAGTAAGAGTAGCACAGCAAGGATATGTAATAAGTGAGGCTTGAACTTATGTCTTCCTGGTTCTGAGACCAGTTCTCTAACAACCACAGTGAAATGCTTCCCATTGCCTTCTTCCATTTGTTTTTAAATACTGAACAAGGGTGAAAAATCAAGCTGATTAATTGAAGAGAAAGGTTGAACTTTCATTAATCATTAGAAAATATACAAACAAATCAGATTATTTTAGAGTTTGAGATAATATGATTAAATTTGGGAATGAGTCAAGGAAAAGGTTAAGGGATAGTCTATAAGTGAAGTTGGCAGACTCCTTTTATAAGCCTTAGTATGTTTTGATAAAGATATATTGTTGGCACTGCTCTTACACTTATTAACTGAGATAGATTTTTTTGTTCTCAAATGGAATGAAGACTGAAAGAAAAGGACAAAGGAGAAAAAAAGATTTTCTTTAAAAATAAGTAATTCAAAAAATTTAGGTTAACTTTTGTTCTTCATGTTAAAAAACAGAACAACATAATTGTTTTCATTATCCTCTTCTTTCTTCATTAGGATATTTAAATTATTCCTATGACAATCACTGAATTTGGAAGGACCTCACTGGCTATTTACTCCAATCCATAACAGAAAGGAATTCCCATTATAATTTGCTCAACAAGTGAGCATCCAACATCTGAAGTCCTCCAAAGAATGAGAACCCATCATCTCTTGAACCCATTTCACTTCTGGACAATTCTACATTTTGGGAGGGTTTTTTTGTTTGTTTCCCTCCTAACATCAAGTTTAAATCAGCCTTTTTGTAATTTCCTCTCTTTGCTCTTTTTTTTTTGTCCTTTGGGGACAAACAGAAAATGCTGAATCTTTCCTTAATAACTTAAAGACAGCTGTCATGTCCCCTTGTCTTCCCTTTGTATAGCCCAAATCCTTAATTTTCTTAAACTAGTCCACAACAGACTCAATTTAGGTTGTATTTCTCTGGAGTACAATATAAGGAATCAATAAATAGAAGGACAATCATATCTCCCATCTATTACTTAATTTTTCAAGGTTTAACTCGAGTGCAACTTCCAGCATGAAGTATCCACAATTCCTTCTTTGTCAAATCTTCATTGAAAAGAAAACTCCCTCCACTTTAAATTTCTTACAATATTTTGCTAGGAAAGAGGGCAAAAAGCTTATTATTATACTTTTTCTTGTAGCATAATTATTTTTGTGTTGCCTTCTTTCCACCCCCAGACACCTGTTTGCAATCCAGATCATCCTCAAGAACCAGACTGTGCTTGTTTTTATATCCCCAATGCCTAGTATGCCTTTTCATAGAATGGGTGCTTAGTAAATGTTTATTAAAATAATTTTAGTGATATGAATTGATAAACATATTCCAAATATTTTGTACAAGTATTTAATCAGAATAGTGACATGTTCTTCAAGCTGAACCAATCTGAAATTATGTGTAGGTACAATCCATGGAAAACATAAAAGTATGAACCACTTTCAAAACCACATCAGATTGAGCAAGAAGCATTTGGATAATTTATTGCATTTAATATTCTTTTTGTAGATAGCATCTCTCTTAATGCCTCACAACCTGGATTTTAGGTTTGCTGCTTCTTGTTTTTACTTTTAGTGTTAAGAAAGAAAAGCAAACTTAATATGCAAATGATTTCATGTCCCAGATTTAATGTTCAAAGAAAAAAACTCATAAGTTTACACTCTTGCACTTTAATATTAGGTGAAAATACTGAGTCAATTTCATTATTTTACACATTATTATCTATTTCCAAGTGTTATCTACCTTCCCATGTCAACCTTCCTTCCATTAAGAAGCTTGTGTGTATGTGTGCAGCTACATTTGAGAGAAAGAAATATGGTATTGCATGGAAATTAAATAAGTGAGATGCTGCATTTTAGCTTTTTATGTGCTAAAAAAAACTAATGTTAACTTTAGTATTAGTTAGGGCAGTCTCCTAGCAATAGAGGAAATGTGTGTGCGTGTGTGTGTGTGTGGAGAAATTAAAAAGGATCCTTCCAGGATTCAAACATAAGTATTTAGAAACCAGGATAATAAGTAACTTTGTAGAAATGAAGATATCAATTTGCAATAGTCAAATCAAAACAAATCTTAAATTCAGGTTTTTTTTTTGCAGTAGTAAAGCACTGGATATGAAAAGGAACATTATTTATGAGAAACTGAAATAGTTCAAATCTGATTGAAAAACACAATAAGAGGGTATTAAATGGTATGCTAGACAGAACAGATACAAATTTAGTCTGCATAGCTCACTGTTTTCTTGCACGGTATATTGATAGGGGGACATGACACACAGAGTAATTAGTTATTTATATTTTCAGCTAAATGCATCATGAAGTTAGAAAACAAAGGGCTTTGTGAGGTCAGAGAGCTAGGCAGGAGGAGGGGGCTGAGCTATCTGAAATAAGGATGGAACGAACTTGGGAGATGAAGTAAAAAGGAAAAGAGAGAGGCAATATAATATGGTGGAAAGACTAGCCTTGAAGTTGGAGGAGCAGGGTTTGAATTCTTCACGTTTCTTTACTAGTGTGACCTTGGGCAAATGGCTTAGACTCTGGACCTCAGTCTCTTCATCTATAAAGTAAGTGAGTTCAGCTAAAGAGCTCCAAGATCTTTTCTAGTTGTAGGTCTTTTATAGCCAGGGAATAAATCACACACAAAATAACCTCTCTCTCTCTCTCTCTCTCTCTCTCTCTCTCTCTCTCTCTCTCTCTCACACACACACACACACGTGCGCACGCGCCAAAATCAGTCTCTCTGAGTCAGGTTCTCTCTGTCTCTGTCTCTCCTTCCCTGACTCCAAAGAAAATCATCCATACTATGTGACATTACAGTCTCTTACCACCAATCAATCAAAAAGAGCATTCATTAAGCACCCACTGAGTCAAAAATAGCATTTCCTAAGCACTTATGTGCTAGAAACTGTGTTAAACTATGTGCTAGGCCTTGTAATAGGCACTGTACATACAAAGACAAAAATCATAGTCATTGGCCATAAGAAGTACAGGTGACAGGAAGAATAATTTGTGTTTGGATATATGTATGTATGTATACATTTGTTGTTCAATCATTTCAATCACATCCTATTCTTTGCAACCCCATTTGGATTTTTCTTGGCAGAGATATTGGAATGGTTTGCCATTTCTTTCTCCAGCTCAATTTACAGATGGGGAAATTGAGGCAAACAGTTAAGTGACTTGCCCGGGGTCACACAGCTAGCAAGTGTCTGAGGACGTATTTGAATTCAGATCTTCCTGACTCCAAGATCTAGTGCTTTATCCACTGTACCACCTAGTTGCCCCTATGTGTATATATATGTGTGTATAAACATAGATATATACATTAAAAATAAATACAAGGCAATTTAAGGAAGAGACCATAGTAGCTGGTGGAATTTGGGGGAAGTGTCATAAAAGGTTTAATATGGTGTTTAAGTTAAGACTTGAAGGAAATCAGGGAATCTAAGAAGTAGATATTAGCAGTGGAGAACATCAAAGTAAAGGAATGGAGATGGAAAAATGGGATATGATGAATAATGAGAAGATGAAATGGATAAAGTAACATGTGATAAGTCCAGGAAGGCAGGCTGAGGTCAGGTTGTGATGGGCTTTAAATTCCAAAGGAGATGATATATTTGGAACCCAAAGAGATTAAGTGAGTGATAAGGACAGATCTGAAATTTAGGAAAATAATTCGTAGGAATCCTAATATAATGCTGCTTGAAACTTGGTGGACAGGTAATCCCAAAACCTGTACTGTACCATCCAATATGAAGGATTTTGTCACTGGAACAGCCATAAGAATATTTGTAAATTAATGTAATGGAATATTATTGTTCTATATGAAATGAGCAGGCTGATTTCAGGAAAGTCTGGAAAAACTTACATCAATTGATGCTGACGGAAATGAGTAGAACCAAAACAAGTGATAGGCTTGGCTCTTTTCAATAATAAGGTGATTCAAAGCAGTTCTAATAAACTTGTGATGGAAAGAGCCATCCACATCCAGAGAGGGAATGATTAAGACTGAATGTGCATAATAACAGCATTTTCACTTTTTTGTTGTTAGTTTGCTTGACTTTTCCCCTTTTGAAATGATTTTCTAAACACAGTATGACAAATGTGGAAATATATTTAGAGAATTCTTTCAGTAGTAAAGCACTGGATATGAAAAGGAACATTATTTATGAGAAACTGTTCAACCTATATTGTATTATTTTTTCTAGGGATTGGGGGAGGGAGATACAAAAGGAGAAATATTTGGAACACAAGGTTTTTGCAAGGGTGAATATTGAAAACTATCTGTGTGTATTTTGAAAAATAAAAATCTATTATCATTAAAAAAAAGAAAATTTCCAAAATTGATAAATAAAAGTAAACATATTCACATATATAGATGTAAGTATACCTAATGGTATAAAGAAAAAAAAAGATTAGATGAAGTATAGTATAAGATAAATTTTAATTATGTGAAAATATATAAATTTTTTTTGTTATTCAATTGACCTCATTTGGGGACATCTTGGCAAAGATACTGGAGTTGTTTGCCATTTCCTTCTCCAGCTTATTTTACAGATGAGGAAACTGAGGCAAATAGGATTAAATGTCTTACTCAGGATCACATACCTAATAAGTGTCTGAAGCTATATTTGAACTTAGAAAAATGAGCCTTCCTTACTCCAAATTCAGCACTCTAATACCTACTGTACCACCTTGCTGACCTATGGTAGTTAGAAAACAGATCTAGAATTTTCTCCTAACAGAATTTTTCTAATTCTTTTTAATATGACCTCTTGAAACAAATTCCTTTAAACTGGAGAAAAAGGCAATTAAAAGACAAACTGAAAACATTTTCTTCAGCTGAATATTCAAATTGGCTAGATTCCACTTCATTTTTTATTAATGTATTTAGATCAATGACATAGTCCTATTTTCCATTTATGACTTTTGGTCTAGAATTCAGAGGCAGAGAGATCCCAGTGAAGAAATCTGAATTCATGGAAGACAATATATTTTGCTTTCCCAGGGAATGACCTTTATTTCTTTGATAAAGTTAAATCTAATTTTCAAAAATGGTTCAACTTTAATCAAGATCTTACCCAGCTTTCTGTAACCTGCTCCTGCTTTATCAGTAACATTTCTTTTTAATTATAGATTTTTGTCTTCTATAATGCATATACCTTGATCATTTCACTCTCTATAATTTTCTTTCAAATATCTTTTTTTCATAATGTTCTTCAGTTGTAGACTAGTTTTTCTATTTCCTCTTTATTAATTCGTGTCCACTCATGTTTTTGTTTTTTTCATACCAAAGATATAATATAGAGTATATGAAATTATACTTTGACTGATCCAATAAACATTTAAGCAGTACTTTAGGGACAATTTCTTACCTGAACAAAGCTGTTCCACTTTTGTGTAGTTTAAAGATACTATGTCATTCACCCATGCAATGATGTCATGTCTGCTCATAGTCTCTTGGGTTATCGAGGTAGAATACACATTGACCGCCATTCCCCAACTGGAAAAAAATACATATATTTACTCTAAAATTAATAATAATAATAGAATCCTATAAATAAACCACTGACATCGGAGCAGCCTTTCAGACAGAACTCTTGTTTATAATCATCCAGATAAAACAGTGACACAAAAATTTTAAATTTAAAGTTTTTTTTTTTAACAGTTGCCAACATATCTTATACTAACAATCTCCAAACTATATGGAATGAAAAGCTTTCAAAACACAGTTGCCTTAAGGGAGTTATCAACATTATGTGGGAAAGGATTGAGGCATAAATCATCTCTGTTGTCAGGTATTCTATTGGAGCAGTCCCAAAGATGCTTTTGATGAGTCTAACGAAGATGAATTTATATTCCAATAATTGTATCCAATTACAAAAAAATCAATTATTTTATCCACTTACAAAACAAATATAATATTACAAAGCAGCAATTTGGTTACTTTCAGACCATTTCAAGCACCATCTAAAAAGATGAATATAACAAGATAACAGTGATAATAATAACCATCAAGGCTATAAAAAAAATAAGATCCAAGAAAGCAAAGAAAAAGTCCTCCCGCCCTCTGAGTGATAGCTATATAAATTCTATCAATGTTATGTCAAATATATCAAAAAATCATAAAAATTATTTGCTAAATCATGAGAATTTTTACGTAAAAGCAGGGATTTATTATAGTGATACAAGCTCTAATAATTGTTACAGAGATTCGAGAAAAGTCATTCTTAAGGAGCTCAGATACTGATCAATGAAGATTTTGTACACAAGTGGTAGAAACTATGCAACATATTATTATAGGTTGCAAAATTTAGCATATGCCAAAGACATTTTTTCAAGTGACCAGAATGTTACATCAGAAGCTTGAGATCCTTAAATTAAAAGATAACAGATTCCCAAAATACAAATATAAACCCCTAAATATCCTTGAGAATTCAGTAAATAAAGCTATTCTGGAACTGAAGTATTATTGCTGATAGAATTAATGATTAGACATACGATTATAAAATCTTATAAAACACATTTTTTTTATATTACCAGAATCAATCTTTGAATGATACTGTCCTTTCATTAATTTTTAAAGATCAGGTTCATTGACAGTCATCTAATTTCTTTCAACATCAGAATGGCCTTTTAAATCTTGAGTAATCATCGTAACATACCAATAACAATAAGAGTAATAATAACAATTAAATAATAAATAAAACATGTAAATGGGACTTTAGGGGCCTATGAACTTTAGTAATCTTCCATCTCTAAATGCTCAAATTAGTTAATCTTAATTAGAATTTTGACATCATTTCAGCTAAATTAATATTTTAAATTTTCAGTAATAACCTACTTATATAGGACTTTACAAACAATAAATTTGCTTTTATAAGTATTTTATCATATCATTTGATCGTTATACCCATGGAAATGGGACCAATGGTGGTAGCAGCCAGGAAATGAAGGGATAGGAAACCTGGTTGCTCTAATCCTGCAAGTAGAGACCCATGAGATGTAGAGAAGGCATGGAGAAGGGCCAGGAATGGTATTACTCTTAGAGATGCTTGCATTCTGTAAAGCCCTCCCTGATCTGATCTAGTTATAGCTCTGAAGGGCAGCTAGACGGTACAATAGAGAGTATATTAGAATGGGAGCCAGGGAGATTCATCTTCCTGAGTTCTCTGAAATCCGACCTCAGATACTTACTAGCTATGTGGCCCTCAGACAAATTAGTTAACCCTGTTTGTCTCAGTTTCCTCATCTGTCAAAAAAAACTGGAGAAGAAAATAGCAAACCACTCCAGGACCTTTGCTAAGAAAACCTCAAATGGGGTCATGAAGAGATTGAAAAAATCAATTGAATAAATTATGGCTCTGTATAGCACCTCAATAATCTCCATTCACTGTCCCATTACCTCTGGCTGCCTTGACACTTCTGGTGATCTATCAGTTGTTTCCTCCACTACTAACATATTTGCTCATGACATAACTTCTTGGGAGGAAGCATGGTAAAAAGGAGGGAAAATAATTTTTGTTTTAGTAAAAGAACCCTAGACTAAATAACTATAATAATCTAGTGTTTGACGAACTCAAAGACCCCAGCTTTTGGGATAAGAATTCACTATTTGACAAAAACTGCTGGGAAAATTGGAAATTTGCATGGCAGAAACTAGGCACTGATCCACACTTAACATTGTACACCAAGATAAGGTCAAAATGGGTTCATGATCTAGGCATAAAGAATGAGATTATAAATAAATTAGGAGAACACAGGATAGTTTATCTCTCAGACCTGTGGAGGAGGAAGGAACTTGTGACCAAAGAAGAACTAGAGATCATTACTGATCACAAAATAGAAAATTTTGATTATATGAAGTTAAAAAGTTTTTGTACAAAACTAATGCAGACAAGATTAGAAGGGAAGCAATAAACTGGGAAAACATTTTTACAGTCAAAGATTCTGATAAAAGGCCTCATTTCCTATACATACATATATATGTATATATACATATATATATATAAATATATAATTTATAAGAAATCAAGCCATTCTCCAATTGATAAATGGTCAAAGGATATGAACAGACAATTCTCAGATGAAGAAATGGAAACTATTTCTAGTCATATGAAAAGATGCTCCAAGTCATTATTAATCAGAGAAATGCAAATTAAGACAACTCTAAGATACCACTACATACCTGTCAGATTGGCTAGAATGACAGGAAAAGATAATGCAGAATGTTGGAGGGGATGTGGGAAAACAGGGACACTGATACATTGTTGGTGGAGTTTTGAATACATCCAGCCATTCTGGAGAGCTATTTGGAACTATGCTCAAAAAGGTATCAAACTGTGCATACCCTTTGATCCAGCAGTGTTCCTACTGGGCTTATATCCCAAAGACATCTTAAAGAAGGGAAAGGGATCTACATGTACAAAAATGTTTGTGGCAGCCCTTTTTGTAGTGGCTAGAAACTGGAACTTGAATGGATGCCCATCAATTGGAGAATGGCTGAATAAATTGTGGTAATGTGAATGTTATGGAATATTATTGTTCTGTAAGAAATGAACAGCAGAATGATGTCAGAAAGGCCTGGAGAGACCTGCAGGAACTAATGCTGAGTGAAATGAGCAGAACCAGGAGATCATTATACACGGCAACAACAATACTGTATGATGATCAATTCTGATGGACGTGGCCCTCTTCAACAATGAGATATGAACCAAATCAGTTCCATTTGTTCAGTAATGAAGAGAACCAGCTAGACCCAGCAAAAGAACTCTGGGAAATGAGTGCGAACCACAACATAGCATTTCCAATCCCTGTTTTTGTTTGCTTGAATTTTTGATTTCCTTCTAAGGTTATTTTTACCTTATTTCTAAGGTAATTTCTAAGTCCGAATTTTCTTGTGTAGCAAAATAACTATATAGATATGTATACATATATTGTGTTTAACATAGACTTTAACATATTTAACGTGCAATGGTCTACTTGATATCTAGGGGAGGGGTGGGGAGAAGGAGAGGAAAAGTTGGAACAGAAGGTTTTGCAAGGGTCAATATTGAAAAATTACCCATGCATATATCTTGTAAATAAAAAGCTATAATAAAAAATTAAAAACAAAAACAAAAACAATCCACATATAACCCCTCCCCCCAAAAAAAAGAACCCTAGACTAAATTTATCTGTAAGGTCCCTTTTAGCTTTAAGTCTCCGGTGCTATAAACTACTTCTATGTTCCCTTTGTGTGTTTTTTCCCCCTTTGTGGTATATGTCCCAATTCAGTGTTTTATGGTAAAGTAAATCCTTTTCCTATCAGTACATGTTCCTTCCTACTCTTTATCCTCCTCGAAGAAGGGAGTGGAGAAGGGAAAAGGAAGCAAGATCTCTTTCTTTATACTGCCACTGGCTTTCCCACCAATACTTGCCACAAATATGCATGTGAATAAACAAGAATTGATTTTATCTATAAATTATAAACATAATAAATAAAGGAGTCTGTGAAAGTGCTCTGACTGCTTAAAACAGTGAGAAAAGGAAACCAAGTTATTTTTCACAGGCTCCCTCCCTGTTGAGAATTATGGACACTTAAAAGATGTTTGTTTTTTTTCCCCTTAGCAATCTTGTAGATAGTATATAGAGGGCTAAGAATATTTTTAAAAATGCAATTTGTAGTCTAAGAAAACACAGGCCGCCTGTGGATATATTAAGACTTAAACAGTGTTGCTGACATTGGTTTTGAGGTTGAGGGAGGAAACGTTTGCTATGTTAACAGGGAGTATGAGTATTGGGAAACAGGAGATTCTTGAATTGATATCCATCTTTGATGAATATGCACTGTATGACTATCAGGAAAGCCATATAAAGCTATAGGAGCATCAGTTTTCTTTAAAAAATAGGAATAGTGTCTGGTATCTCATTCATGGTAGAGTGGAGAAAGCCTCTGCCATGAGAGGACTTAGATTTACATTATTACTTAATGCTTTCTACCCAGGCAAATTGTGGAGGAAATTCGTTAAGCTCTCTGAATCTCAGTTTCCTCATTCATAAAGACAGGAAGTTGGAACTGAAAGAGGGCTTCTAATTTGCCTTTCACAGGTTTAGATCTAGGAACCCATAACTCCTAGGTATGTAATAAGCCCTGAAGCACCATATAAATGTTAACTTTTTAAAAAATTACTGATTCATTTATCCTTTAACATCAATCAAAAAAAGAAAGTCTATAAAATAAATCAGATTCATGTTTTAAATGTTTATAAGGCTAATTCCAAATTACCTGAGAAAAGCAAATTTAGTTATCAATTTTTAAAAAATGGCTAATAATTAACTCCCATAGACACTCAGTGCAAACAGATTGTAAGGGAGTACAAGCATCAAAAAACAAGGAAAGAGTAGTTAATCAATATATGTTGTATCTGCAATCCCCCCTTTGAATAATTTCTTATAATTTCTTTATATTTCTTATATTTCTTTCTTATAATTCTTATAATTTCAATAAAAATTTCTTATTAGTAGTATAGGGGATATGAGGTGAACAAAGGATTCATTAAATCTTGTGTTTTGGGTAAGTATCACAAAATGTGCCCTAGCAAGCAACTTTTTAAGATGAACTAACTTGGAAATGGGGGAGGAAATCTTGGATATTGGGTCACCACTCCATTAGGATGGGGGTGGGACAAAGAGATTATTGGACACTGGAAATCCTGGAATATCAGAAGGTCAATGCTGAGGAAAAGAGAAAGGAAGGCCTAAGTTTGTAGACAGAACTACCTTTGTTTGGACTCTTAGGGAAAGGCACAGTGCCATATCATAGCTTCCTGTTTAATTAATCTGACTAATTAGGCATTGTGGCCAACTATATCCACAAGCTTGGTTAAAAGCATTATCTCTAAATTTTAGTACAAAGGTCAGTCATCTAGATAGTCCTAGTTTAAAGTTCTAGAAATGAAACAAAGCAAAAAATATATAGCTGAATAAAAGTTTATATTTTCATTATATTACATAAAACTATTCTTCATTAGTAATTTCCTTATTAATTTTTCATTCAGCCAAGTTTTTTAAAAAAAGGATTGAGATAAATAATTCAAGAAGATATAAATGGGAATACAATTGATAGAAGAAGAAAAAAGTCAATTAAAAACATGGATATGATATTAATTAGTGACTGTTTGCTCACCCTGCAATTTAGTAAGACAGACTCACTAAAGGTCTGGAAGAATATGTCTCCATCTCTCAATAAGTTCACTAGAACCTGGCTCTCACACACTCGTATTTTTGTACTTGAAGCAACATTTTCCCACATTTCAGTTCTACATGATTTATTCTCTTGGTTCAGTGCTGAGGGACATAACACAGTGATTACTCTCACCTTTACCCTCTTCTTCCAATCTTGCCTTTTTGGCTGTCAAAGGAACTATATTAGGATTTTATGGCATTGTTTGGAAAAAAAATAGTATTAGGAAACAAGATTCACAAAGCATTTAAGAGGAAAACAGTCAAAGTTACTTAAAAGCATCAAGAAATCATTTACTTTTTTTTTGAGGTAACTACTAATTGTAATCTCCTTTTGATTATTTTTGATTCTTGGATGGCCGAATCTGGTTAATAATTTATTTTCACACCAGCCTTTAGCTCTTCAGGCACTCAATTTTCCCTTTGATAAATGTAATGTAACTCAGAATAGAAATATGGTTTTTAGACTTTGAAGAATTTTTTTGGAAGAAATAAAAATACATATCAGCAAATAAATTTTATAAAATTCCAAACAGAAGTATGCATCATATAATGAGAAAGACATATGTGTATTTCAATGTGTGAAAAAAACTATGGGATCATAGTTAATAATGAATTAAAACAAAAAAAGGACTAACCTGCTTTTCTTTGGTTAATGACATCCATTTAGGTGAATTATTTATTTGATTTTCTTTCTGTCATTTAATAAGAATCCAAGACAACTAAGATTCTGCATGTGGCTTTTTAAAAACTGAAATATTTTACATTTTACACAGAGAATGCAAATTTTGATTTGATTACTGCATGGGACAATTAAGTTTTCTTTTATTTCCTATCCACAAACTATATTTCTGTATTTGCTCAATCATCTCAGGAACTATAGATTATAACACTATAGCAAATATAGGTTGCTGACAGCAAGGCAAATTTGTAGATGCTTCAGCATAATTCATTACAACTACTGAAAAAAATAAACAACCCCAATCACATGATTTCATAATGGTGGATTAGCAGCAGCATCTTTAGCTCTAAAAAATTATACTATTTTTAACTTTAACATTTCTGAAATGATTTTTTCAGGTGAAAGTTAATAAAGATCAGTTCAATATGGAATGTTAAACCAAACTATCTTCTGATTGAGGTTGTGATCCAATTAAGTTTTTTGAATTTCAAATCTTAAATATATTTATTAATATTAATATCAAATTAACTAATAAATATATTACATATAAACTATATAATAATTTGTTAGCAAAATTACCATGAAATTAATTTGGGGCAATTATGACTACATAATCTAGTATAGAGAACACTGGGATTTTCTTTTTGACAAATGTCCTATAATTCAAAACAAGATACTGTTTTTAGTTTTTGAAGAATATTTTTAGAAAGGAGGAAACGTGCTATCAGATAAATCATACAAGAAGCCAAACATGGATACATGACTAATAATATGTTAGGAGGCACTGGTCCTAGTTCTGGCTTTTCCTCAGGGGATCACTCTGCAATTCTATTTTAAAAATCTCTTTGACTTTAAAATGTAAGGTACAGATTATTCCTACTTCACAGGGGCTGTGTGGAAGAAAAGACGTAACATTCAAGATATGTATTTTTATTTATTGAAGAATTTCAAAGAATTATTCCCTGTTGAGAAGAAGAATTTGCTATGAGAAGGCTAGGAATGTTGAATGCAGGGAAGAAAGTTGACAACACATTTTATAGCATATATCCTTATTTTTGGATCCTCAAACTTTGTTGTTACACTGTGAACTGTATAGCATCCGGGATGTATGCAGTTCTTCCCTGCAAAATACCCTTGCAAAAATAGGGAAAAAAAAGTGCTGAATTCCTATTTTGTGACATTTTGTTAACATATTAAAAGGCAACTGTGACATGAAGGGCTGACCTTGGAGTCTGTCAAGTCCTACTTCTTACATATAGTAATTGTATGATTATTAATTGATTTTAGATTTAATTGTATGGGGCCCTCAGGATGCTTGATTTGCAGTAAAAAGAAAGCCAACAATTGGATTTAAATCTAGATATGCTATTTGCTTTTCCACTTACTATGTAAAAATATTATTCTCTTACATGGTTTCAACTTTCTCTTCTACTCAGATGACTCTCAAGTCCATTCTACATCCCTGTCTCTCTCCAAAGGCTCAATAGCTCAATTAAAATAAAATTAAGCACTTATACTAGGTGTAATCTATGAAGTTTAGATAAGACATTCTCATTCTTGTGGAATTTACAGGCTAATGGATGCGTAAGACACCAACACAACTATGATATGATAGAGTATCACAAATGCATTAGAGCTGTAATAAAGTGCAAGGTAAGGGTCACACTAAGTGAGATCTACAGCAAGACTACTCAGCTCTGATTTTAGAGGGCTAATAGTGGTTTGAAACAATCGATTGAAGGCCATAAGTACTGCCTTTCTGGTTAAGGACAGCCAGGGGCAGAAATCATCTCCACTTCTAGTCAAGTGACAATGGCTTATAATTCATGAGTTTCTTCTAAGTTTGAATAATTATATGTGTGTGATGTATTATTTTCCAGAAAGGTTGAGATTGGGTTAGAGTTACAGTATTAAATATGGCTTTTGTTTTGTTGATATTTGTGTCTAAGGAAAAAAAATTGGTAAATTCACCTTTGACTTGCTTTAAAAGAAAGTAGATACTTCTATCTCAAGCCTCATTTTGTTGTAGAAAATGGCATGGATTCAGAATCAAAGGGCTTATATCCAATTCATTAACAGTCTCAATTTTTTCAGTGAAATAGAAGGTAAAATTCTCAGATTGAGAAAAAGGAGCTATGGGATGGGTGAAAAGATTTGGAAAAGTTACTCTGGTGAGTAGGAAAGTGAACTGATTAGGAAGGTGGAAAAAGGCCTGTCTTGCTATAGTGAAGACCCAGTTAAATTATGTTTAAAAAAATCTGTAGTGGATCCACTTAGTTTCATTCAGCAGCACAGGGATGTAAGAGCAAAGGCAGCAGATGGTGGGAATAATCATGGCAAGGAATAATCAGCTCCAGAATAAGGAAGCAAGAGACTTGAGAGAAGAGGGCAGTGGAGAGTTCAATTGGTACATCAAGCATCACAAAAATGAGGAAGGGAAGAGAGTGTATCTAGCGTAGGGATGATGGTCTGTGAAAGAACTGAAGTGTGGAGGGAATGGAAGTTATGTTAAGAATAAAAACACCTAGTAAGCTTCTGGCAAGGCAGAAGGGAAGATGGAACTGATGGAAAGGATGTTTAAGCTTTAAACCATAGGTCAAACCTTTGTCATCTTTATGTTTTCAATGTGTAACATAATTCAAAATTCCTTCTACGTGAAGGGCTTCTTTTAGACTTCTCTTCATAGTAGAAGGCTGTTATAGTAATCAAATAGTGTTTGGTGCACAGTAGGCACCTAATAAATGCTTGTTCTCTTCTTTCTTACCATGACTTATCTCCAATGATCTGGTTATTAGCACTGAGCAGGTGCTTACATTTCCCCCTTGAAAATTTTTTTTTTTTTACTTACAGAGGAACATGATATTCTTAGGTTCAGTTCATGGTATTATGGGGAGGAGAGAAGAAATAGAAATTTTAAAATATATGATGATTTAAATAATATCTCAGGAGACAATTCTCTACTCATCACTTTTTCATTATTCATGACCTGGAAATTGAGCAAAGGCAGAAAAAAAAAAGAGAGGCATATAAAAGAGAGAAGTAATAATTTATTTGGGTGGGGAATGGAAAAGAAAAATATAGCCCTTTGGAGACAAGCCTTGACAATAACACAACATATCTCCCTGGAGACACACACTACAGTAACTTTATTGAGTTTCATTTAAGATCATATATTAAGGCTTCCCTTTAGATTGGAGAGAAACTGTCATATGCACAAATTTAAATGAATAAATTGAGTCTCACTTTGTGGTTTAGAGATATACTTTAACTAAATACAAGAACTTATTTTACTTTTAAAGTTTTTTTAAAAAATATTTCTGTCACTGAATTAAGTTAGGAAATACAAAATTAAGGTAAAGTTACTCTTCCTTGACATTGAGCCTCTTTTGGTAGTTTTCTTACTAGGTGATACCTATTTAGGGTAACAAAGGAAGAGAGAATGGAGAAGTCTAATGACACCACATATGATCCCAATTTTTTTAAAATAAGGAATTTTATTAAAATAACAGAGGAAACAAGTGTGTACTTTTAAAAAAAATGTGATTCACAAATTAATGGAAAACAAACTTATGATTTATTTATCTTCATTACTAAACTGTTCTATTAGCAAAATGATTATATAGTCTTTCAAAGATCATTAAATGCTACAGCTGATGTGATCTTGGTAGATTTATCTTACTGATGAGGAAATCTATTTAATAAATTAATAATAATAATAATAAAAGCAGAATTAGAACTCAGTCTTTTGATTGTCCATAGTTGTTTTTCTTTCATATTAACTGATTTTTAAAAAATATCATAAAAAATAAAATACCAAAAAAAAAATTCTGATGAGCCATTTTGAATAAGGGACTAAAAATTGTTCTATGACATTTACATGTTCAAACAGTGTTAAATGCCAACAATTGTTGGGCAAGTATAATATATCAATATTCAAATTGGTTTTGAAATAAAATCTTGAGTTAAAAATAAAATACAATTATACTCTTAAAAAAATAAAAAAAATTAAATATCATCTCTACCATAGGCATCTCAAAATTTATTCCCAACTCTCATTGCTGCCTGTGATGGGATTACTTATATTCCCTTACAACCCCATTTTACTTAGAACACTTTCTTTCTGGTAGATAACATCACTACAACAAAATCCTATTCATTTCTTCAGGCAAAAAGTCACCAGGCCTACTACACCCAGAACTTCTCATTTTGTTTATTAATTGGCCATCACTCTGACAAAATCTCATTAAAATATGAAGAGACATTATCTTTTTCCTTCACTCATCGAGTGCTTCCCTTATGACAACCCCAACTTCCAAATGACATTTTTCTTAGAGAGATATTACTCTTTATCTTATGAAGAGCAATTATTATATTGAATCGGAGTGACTGTGTTTTAACCTAAGTATATAGATTTCTTCATAATTTTCAAGAAGAAATTAAATAATAATTCAATCCATTGGGTTACATAATAGCTTTCATTATTATTCAACAATTTAGCAAGAATTTAATTATCTTACATATTAAGAAATATGTAAAAAGTCCTCTCTGACATCATGAAGTTAACTATCCGGGATTGGGGGGAGGAAATAACATTAACTTACATTTACAGAGTACTTAATAAAGTCCAAAATTCATTCATGACGAAGGTAATGGAAGTATTATCATTGTCCCTATTTGACAGTTGAAGAATCTGAAGGGATTAAATGGCCTGCCCAAGAAACTCCACTAGGAAACCTCAGAAGTGGGAACTCCAGCCTCAAATTTCCTTCCAAGAATCATATGACCAAAGGATCTACATTTAGAGTTGAATGGGACCTTCAAGATAACAAGACCGAGGGTCCCCACAAGTGTCCCTATTCTTGTCACAGAAGAAGAAACTAAGAATCAGAGAAGTAAATAGCACGAAATAGGAAGACTCAAGACAGTGACATCAAAATCAAATGAAAACAGGGGTCAGTAAAATATACCCTATAAAAGGAACACTGACTAACAAGAACAATCTATATTTTATTGTATTTTTATTTATCTTGTCAACTATTTTCTAACTATATCTTATTTTGGTTTGTAAGAGGCCAGCTGGCCTGTGATTGGCACCTTGGTCCTAAAGATACTGGAATAAGGGAGCGACACAAACAGACCCACAGATAAGTAACATTGCACTGGCAATAGTATGAAGAATGAAGTGGGGAGTCCTTGGAAGCAGGGAGCCAATTCCTGGATGAAGTAAGATGAGACTTTATTTAAGGTAAGAGTTGTAGTGGGAAAGGAAGGAAGGCACACATGAAAAAGAATTACTACAAAAATAGCCTAAAAGGTCTTGCTAACATAGGAATGCGGAGAATCAAACATGAAAAGCTGAATCCATGGCTTTTCAAGCCTGAGTGATTGGGAAAATGGGAAATCAGGGAAAAAGAGGTTAGAGGAAGAGCAGACTAAAAAAAAAAAAAGAGGGTTTCTACTTTAGACATATTATATTTTACCTACTCCTGGAGATACCTAGCCAAGACTTGGAAATGGAGGACTGTTGTTTTAGGGAGAGATTGAGGGATGTAGAGGCAGATTTGGCTGTGACTTACATAGATTAAGTGAAGGGTAGAGAAAAGAACAGTATTAAAGAGGGAAAATTCTGATTGATAAAATGAAATTCTCAAAATAGTCTTAAGATTTCATAAACTGATGCAAGACTTCCAAAAATGACTGATAAAGAATGTCCCCAAGTATTAGAAGATTTAAATTTTATAGGAATTCTTCCTGTCATTCCCAACTACAATTTCTATAACCATGTGGCAGACTAGAGAGCTAGGTGTGGAATCAGAAAGACCCGAGTTCAAAACTGACCTTGCGCATCACTTAACCGCTACCTGCCTCAGTTTACTCAACTGTGAAACAATAATAATGGCATCGACCTCCCCTGCTGGTTGTGAAGAGCAAATGAGATAACATTTATAAAACACTTAGCACAATGCCTGGGTCATAGTAAGCACTTAATAAACCTTCCTTTCCTTCCTTTTCCCCCTTTCCATCCTCATGGAATTCCATCCTGTGGCTTGAGTACACGATAAGAGATGAATATTTTTATATTAAGTTAAGAATACTATAATTAAATTAAATACTATAATTAAATTACATTTGCAAGAAGTAAAAATGTATTTGTATTGTAGTAAATGTGCAATAAATGATTAATTTAACATACTTTACGAACAGAATCTCACTGTTGTAGAGAACATTACCAAACCACTAATTTTGCCTTAATTAATGATAAGCCAATCTCCAGGATACCACTCAACTCCAGCTCACCTTTTACCATGTCCTTTGATTCTAAACTCTGCCTTCTGCTGCCTTCCTCTCTGATCCTTCCTACCAAGACCCCAGTAGTACCATCAGATTCCATCTTCTTATCCATCTGGAACCTGAGTCATTTTGGGCAAATGAGCAGCAAGAAGGGGCCACAAGTAAAAAGCTAAGTCAGTGCAAGACATTATTAGAAATCTGCTACATAAGATAGCATTCAGGGTTAAGCAGAGGGGGAGAGGCAGTAGATTGATTGATCAATACTTCCACCATAGGTCTGACACCACAGGGATCAATGAGTGATTTGTCATCTGGTACCTTAGCCTCAAAGTTCTGTATCCTACTGTCTCCTCAACAGTTTATTTTCCAAATCAGGTGCCCAAGATAATTTTATAAAACCTGCTTTCAAGAAAGAAAACATTCTTGTTTTGAAAAAAGCAAAAGTCTGAAAACAAGTTCAAGTTGACCTCTCCCAGAGGAATTTGCTTTTCATGGTAGCCAAAACCTTAAGTAAAGGAATGAAGCTCCTTTGAGAAAATTTCAGAAATGAAATGTGAAATTGGCCAAAGAGTGGGACAAACATGAGCAAGGCAGAAACTTGCTAGGATCCTAAAATCACATCAAACAGGTAAATGTTTATTTTGCCTATGAGTAAAGTCAGTCCTGTGAGTACATACTATTGGAGGAAATAGGAATACCTGAACATAGTATTAAGGACACCAAGAGGCTACAGAAAGAGAACGTATTAAAGACCACAAAGGTGATCCTTCCCAAAGTTAGTATCTTTCCTTAGCTTTATTAAGTATTATTTTCCATTCTCATTATAATTAAAGTGGCCACCTAATTTGATTCTCTTTGAAGGAGACACCTGAAACAAAAAGACTATTGGGGAGCCTCTGGATTTAGAGCTGGGAAAGATCTCTGGCTCGCTAATATGCCAGCTGTAACATATAAACCATGCTGATATTTTAGGAATTACTGGATTTAACATTTCCAGTGACTACATATTTTATTCCTTGGGTCTTTCAAATTGCTATTTGTGGTCGCTTGGTAAAAATGGACAAAGACCCTGCACATCATTCCTTGCTTGTAACTCTTTTCATCCCTAATAAAGACTTACTTTAGAGCCTCTGATTAGTATCTTGGCTACATATTTAGCAAAATCTATTTTTGAAATTAAAAAAAAAAAAAGCCCAAACCTAACAACAATAACCCTTTGGGAGTATTACCCTAGAGGACTTGTGCCTATCCAAAGAGCAATATTTACATAACAGTAAAGTTCATTTTTAAACTCTCTGGGAACATCTTGAGATGGAAATAGAAAATGATGTACCAGTAAAATTAAGCTATTAACAGAATGAGGAAAGTGTAAACTACTAATGAAGAGAAAAAATCCCAGTGGGTTTGACTTTTAGACATGTAACTTCCACCCATATCTTATTTTTCCAATAGCTCTGTAGAACTTTAGTTAAGAAAAGGTACAATAATGACTATCCAATATCTATGTAATCTTTCATCTCAAAACAGCCCCAGATCATGGTTTGGCTCTTGCTATTCTATATATTTTACTGTGGCATCAAAATGGTCAATTTCAAAGCAAAAAATAATTTATAAAATAATTATTTAATTTGAGATAACACTTACATAGCTTCTTTAAGAATGTGACATGCTGACCAACTATATTACTTCTTCTGTAAGACAAACATAATATAGTGATGCTGGCTTGCTTTGCTATAGGTTCCAGTTGCTTTCAAGTAAATACATATTCTTCTTGTCTCTTCACATATCCCATCTGCCACCGACTCCATTGTTTCCCTTTACAGCATCTCTTGTTTAACTCCTCACCTCTGGATTCATACAATCATCACCTTAGTGCAAGCCCTCATCACTCCACACCTCAACTACTTTAATACGTGCTGGATGGTCTCCCCAGATAGTCTCTTAGCCATTTCAGTATATTCTCTACCGAGTAAACTGATCTGACACTGACGGCCTCCCTCCCTTGCTTGTATTAATTTTATATTTATCCTAAACATACAATATACACATCTTCCCCCAATAGAATGCTTTTGTTTTTTTTTTTTTTCTTTTTGTCTTTATACTCTCAGGACCTGGGCACAGAGATTGGCACATACAAATAGCAGGAATTTATTTGATAAATGCCTGATGACTGATTGTTTTTCAGAAAACTGAGTAGAATTTCAAGTCTACTGGACTAGCGGTCACTTAAGTGCTGATGGTCACCAGGTCATCTGGATCTCACTGAAGGAAAAGCAAAATGACTTGGGTTTTCTTCCAATTCATGAATTCTCAGGTGATTTCTTGGTTTAGTTGTTCTGATACAATTATGTTGCCTAAGAGTCAAATGATCCTCAGCATTTCTGGCCGTCCTTATTGACTGGAAAGGAAGCAATCACCTTTTTAAAAAAAGCTGTGCCCTTGGTCACCATAAACTGAGGGAATCACAGGATGTCCTGTCTAATAGGATTTGGCTTCCTTTCAGGGAATGTCCTAAGGCAAATTCTTAAAGCACATTCCCAGATGATTCTTGAATGACCAGCTCAAGCACAGCACAGTAAATAGCATCGTTTGAAACTAGAAGAAAATTATTGCCAACATATAACCAGCAACGTATCTTAAATTTTGCCTTAAGGTTTTGGCAAAAGAAACAATTCTATAAATGAAATTAAATGGCATTCACAACCATGTATTAGAAGCTCCAGGTCATTTGTGAAACTCAAAGTGACCTCTAATTTCTTATGCCTGGAGACTGTTAAACAAAGCAGTAGACTTTGGATTAGCCCAAAGCAGCTTCTTTCCACAGTTCTGGGGGGGCCAAGATTTTTTTTTTTCTTAATGACTAAGCACTACATTGGACAGTTACAACCTAGCTTCAAACCTTTGTATGCTTTCATTTTGTAAATTCCAATATTTTTGTTTTTGAATATTTTCTTATTCAAAGACTGAAAGAGAATTAATTAAAGAACAAAACAAAACCAAAAACAAATTTAGGGAAAACCAAAATACTATTTTCAGAGAATGGGTTTTTTCCCTTGGTTTCTTGATATATAAAGCTAAATAAATGTATTATTCTCTTTTGGCTCAAAACACTAAATGAGTTAAATGTTATTTTTTGCTTTCTCTTTTCAAAACTCAGTCTTAGAAACATTACACAAATTTTGCTATTAAGCTTTGCATACAACTTAGGCTTCTTGCATTAAAAAAAAACAGTTTTAAAAAAAGGAAAATATGTTACATGTATAATCTTTCTTTAAAAAAAACTTATTTATTTATTTAATATTTGCCCTAGTTACATTTAAAACAAAATTTCTTACATCTGTTTTTAACTTTTGAATTCTGTATTCTCTACCTTATCACTATCTTCAATCCCCATTAAGAAATTACATGTGAAGTTACATATATATAATCTTTCAAGGAATTCTGATGAAATAATATTTAATGTGGACTATGTAACAAAGAATTTTTAAAAACACTTTTCATTCAGCATTTTAAATCTATTAAAATTTCGAGGAATATTGAACATAATCCCTAAATTTAAATATGCCTATATGAAATCTTAAAAGGTCTTTATCGTTCTTCACAAATATATAATTTATTCAATGGAATGAAGAATGGAATTCTTCAAAATGAAATTTCTTCCAAAAATGGATTTTTAATTATATTATAATGATACAATTTCTTTTAATTAAAATAACCAACAGTTATTTATTTATTCAGAACCTCAGAACCAAGCACTGCACTAGGCCTTGTATAGGAACATAAAAAAATCTTCACAATTGACAATGTAACTGTGAAGATAAAAGGCACATACATGAAATAATTAGAGAATAAATCAAATATAATTGAATATCAAATTGTGTGGTGCAGCTTTTTTGCCCTAAGGACAATTAAAACAGTAGGTGCACAGACCCTTACAAAGTTTTAACTTAGAGTTAGGATGTGGCTTGGAATGCTGAATTGTCCAGACCAGATCTCTTCATTCTCAACAAAATTTCTGATTAGAGCTGAGATGGTTGTAAGGATGTTCATTGTTGTTTCGATTAACATTGTGTGTGTGTGTGTTTGTGTGTGTAGTGACACTAACATATTTAGAGTTGGAAAATGAGCTCTCCTTACTCTCCGTTCAATTTGATCACTTCATCATTAACTGGTTTTTTGTTTTGTTTTCTTTTCTTTTCTTTTTACAAGGCAATTGGGATTAAGTCATTTGCTCAAGTCATACAGCTAGGAAGTGTTAAAAGCTGGATTTGAACTCAGGTCCCCTTCACCTAGCTGTTCCCTGGGTTTTTTGTTTTTGTTTTTGTTTTAATTAAGGAAAATTTTTAGGTAGCTAAATAACTTGAGGGTAAAGGCCTCAAATTAAACTGGTGGTAGGAATAAAATATCATATAATAATCAAAGTCAAAAGACTCCCCCATTTCTTTTATTGTGCTACTATTTTTCTAGTATCCCAGGGGATAAACATTAGATATTTTAATTCATTTAGTCCCTCTATCCAGCCTTCCACAAAATCCCCTCTTTTTTTCCTTTGTCATTTTTCCTTTGAAATGTCAATATTTTAAACTAGAATCATGGGATTGTAGATTTAGAATAAAATGGGACCAGAGAGGTCCTCAGAGAGATTCTTCAGGACATCTCTAGCATTTAGCATAATGTGTTGTACATAGTAGGCACTAAATGTTGAACTCAACTGTGGCTCCTCCTTTCTCCCAGAAAACTCAGTAGCTGTCAGCCAATGTTGCTGCTTCCAGAACACCAAAAAGATTTCATGGAGCAAGGATGAAGTGATGGGAAATTTCACTGCTTACAAAGCAAGGTTAATTAAGGTAGTAGTAAAGCCCAGGAGGAGGGAGAAAATCTAGAGTCAGATTAAGAAGCTACACAAAAATCACTACCCCTTTTTCTATTTCCTCCACTCCTAGGGAGTCATTTTTGCAAAGCTCAGGATCTTTCTGCATTTTCTTTTCTTCCTGGATACTGAACAGGTCCCTATGGCTAGATGGAGATAATCTCTTCAAAGCCTTTCAGTCTTTGTTTTCAGTTAATTGTTGAGAGTCTTACTACTGGAAAACCACTCAGCCTTAACCCAAGCTCCTGGATAATCTGTCTTGGTGGGACCAGACCAGAACTGTTGGGTGAGCTCATCTTACAATTTTTATTAGTGACATTACCATGAAAATGAGTAATATGGGAGGGCTGGTTTGGGAGCTGGATGAGGAGAGAGAAATACAGTAAATAATAGAGAATGTCATAATTTGTAATCCTGGGATAATGTGGAAATTAAAAATATATATTGAAAAATAATCCTTTCAGGAAATTGTTTTGCTTTTACTGCAAAATTCATGGGACAATTATTTTACTTTTACTTACTAAAAGGTGGAGGAATATAATTATCCAACTGCAAACATCACAAAAATATACAATCTCTTTAAAGGACATGAAGCAACAAACTAAATATATGTTATGGTTTGATATGTGGCAGGAAACTAATAAGTCACTTATAATAAGTGATGCTAAAAAAGTAGGTGCCACATGAAAAATTAATTACAATATTTCATGTATGAGTTACAGAATTGTTCCAGCATAATAAATAGTTTTTCATTAGGCAAATATGTTGAAATCTAATGCTGTAATTGAGATTTCAAAATGATGGTATGATCTTCCTTTTTTATGGCAGTACATTAAAATATTTTGGTTATCTTTTTACCACTTTTATGTAGTACACATGCAGCTTATTTTCCATTAACCTTAAGCAATTTTAAAGAAAAAAACCCTCAAAAGGAATGGTATTGACTAACACAAAAAATATTAGAGTAAAAATAGAAATAAAAATATATGCTTCTCATTTCCCTCTAAATTGCTTTTTTCCTAATTCCTATAACAATGAACTAATCTCTAATAAAATTCAATTTAAGCATGCATTTTAAAATTTATTTATGCATTTCATTTCTTAAAAATTATAGGTGTGATGATTTTTCCTTACAGAAGAAATGTCCTATGGAGATAGTGTCAGACCATTTTTGTTAATCAGTAGCATACTTTTATTCAAGGCACACCTTGTACACTGAGTAAATGGTTTAAATAGGACATATAACTATTTTGGTGTTATCTTTCATTCTTAGGAGACTGCTGCTCTAGTTACATTGGGATTTTAAAACCAAAAGAGGTTTCTTAAGAATATCAATCCTGTAAAAATTCAAAAGGGATTTTGTTTTTCTGCTACATTATAAACAACCTGAAAAGTCATTCTGAGATACTAAAGAATAAGTTGAAACAACATATTTTAGCAGCCACAGCATTTTCCCTCCTTATTTGCAGAGTATAAACTGAAGAACATACAGAAATACATGGAAAGCAATTATACAGGGTATTAGTATTTATAAGCAAAAGTAACACTATGAACATCAGAAAGCCTCCCTGAGATGTCATTGCCTCTAGCCTTTTTGACAAATTACCTCCCAAGGCTTACCCAGGAGGCAGACACTAAAGAACAAAGAATTAATGTTTTTTAAGTCTGAGACCCAAAACAAAAAAACCCCAAAGAACAAAAACAAAAAAATCACCAATTTTTAGGAAACTGAAATAAGATTCTTAATTCTTAATCATCAACTTGGCAGAATTCTACCAAATAATAATGAATTATTAGAAACAGCAAAAGAAAAAAAAGGCATCAGCAAATTGTCAAAATATTAAAAGAACCATCTTTATACACATTTAAAATTTGCTTTTTTTCAAAGCAGAAATGTTTATTTTGATAGATATGTAGGGTTTGGACCCATGATTTTATTGCCATAGGAACTGAGATTTCCTCTACCAATGTAGGTCATCACTTTCTCTGCAACTTAAAGCTTTAAAAGAATTGCTTGTGGGGGAAGATTGGGGGGAGGGGTGTGTATTTAAGGTCACATAGTCATGTGTCAAGGGTGAGACTTGAACACAAGCCTTCCTGAGTTCCTTCTAGCATAACACAGCCTTCTGCATAGCTACATGTGGGAATAGTTGGGTTTCTCAAAAAGAAGGGCTTTTAGATCATAATGTTGTGCAAATGGAATCTTAAGGATAATCTATGTATTTGTATATAATAAATATGTAAACAACCCATTTCTTAGCAAGCATCTTTTATGCCTTAATCCTTTCCTCCATCATATAAACATTATGAATTATGTCCCAAATTGGATTCTCAGTATGCTAATTGAGGTTCACATTTTTCCTTTATATGGACCAAGTGATGTTCAAGATTTAAAAGTTCTATATGACTCGAAGTATTATTTTCATTTATAAAAATGAAACTATTCCCTCATTGCTAAGATGATGACTAATTTGGTTAATTCATGTAAATTATCATTTTTAAGAAATTGTTTTGCCTCAGGAAAAACCAGTAGAGTCATGATAATGATATTCTTAATAAGAAGGTTTCTGTTGGCTTGGTGGAGTTTTCAGCCCTTGAGAGTAGAGTCCTAGGGAGTATGGGAAGAAAAAATCTTAGGGTGTGTTTTAAAATATACCAATGGTCCAGGTACTGAAAAAGATAGATATCCCTTTTGAGGGCTCTTTTAGAGTTGTGTCTTTAATTCTTCTCTCATTGAATGGTTTCTTTTCTGAAAAATAATCTTTAGGGAGATGAGAGTGATAGTAAATGTAGCAGAGGTAAATCCCTCCATTCTGACTATAATTATCTTTAAATGGAGGGCATTTCATTCAGATTTTTGCCTATATAATTTCTATGTTCCCATTTTAAAAGATTCATTTATGTAAAATAGAAGAAATAATTAAATGCTGAATGTATAATATTTCAAAATAAAACAGGAAATGAAATTCACATGAATATTTTTGGGTAAAGAGCTCGATAAAAAAGACAATGATAAATTAAAATTTTGATGGCTAGCATTTAGGGTTTGCAAAGCATTTTACAAATATTCTCATCTGGTGAGGTTGGTGCTATTATAATCCTTATTTTAAAGATGAAGAAAAAGGGGACTGATTAAATTAGCTTGCCCAAGATGACAAAACTGGAAAAAGTCTGAGGTAGGATTTATCTGAGGTCTTCCTAAGGTTTATACTCTATTGATTATTATTATACCACCTACCTAAGAGTTGTGATTCAGTTATTTCATGAGCGTCTGGACTCTTTGTGTCCACATTTGGGATTTTCTTGGAAAGGATACTGAAGCATTTGTTATTTCCTTTTCCAGTTCATTTTACAGAAACTGAGGCAAACTGGGATAAATAAAGTTGCCCACAGTCACACAGTTAGTAAATTTGAAGTAAGGCCTTTCTGACTACAGGTCCAGCACTCTATCTGCTGAATAACCTACTTGCCTGGACCTAGCTAAGAGGGGATTATAGCTTTTACTGACTAAAGATGGCATATGCAACTCGGTATTATAGATATTTTTATCTGAAAAATATCCAGAAATTCACCTAAAAGGGATTTCCTGACAATCAAAAATAATGGACTCCATAAATCATGTCTTTGACTTAAAACCATAGGCTTCTGAATGTCTCCATTAACCATATATACATATAAATAATACTAGGAACAGCTAGGGGAAATGGTTACAACTAAGAAGTGGAAATCTTATTTCTAGAATAGCAAGGAGGCCAGAATAACTAGATCAAAGATGCAGCCCCAGCCCCTAATGGAGCTGTGCTAAAGATCAATTTGCTTTGCCCTTGGCAGAGAACATCTGCACAAAATGAAATTACTCTCTTGCCTCAATCTCTGAAAAACTCTTCTCTAGCACCCCTAAGAAGCCTGAAGTCCTTCTGACCTCAAAAGTAGATTAAAACAGTGTCTCCAGCATAATGATTAGATAGTGATCCTGCCAGGAGTGTCATTTCCTCCTATGAGGGGGTTCCTGTGTGGGAGCAGAGTCAGAATAAGCTGTTGAATGCGGGAGCATCCTTACCTCTCTCCTGAGCCAATTGGGAACTCATTTCCTGGCATTTCGGAGAGGTACAAGTTGCCAATCTGCTCACAGGGGGTGGACAGATGGCTTAGAACAAGCTCAGTAGGGTACTAGGTGACCCTATTTTCCCAGCGTATTTCAGTTCAATTTTTAAAAATTAATTCAGAAAGGAAGACACATTCTAGTATATAATCTCAATTTCATCATATCATACTCTTCTACTCAAAAACCATCAGCAATTTCCCATGTGCTATCACCCAATGATGTCAGAACTATGCAGAATCATCTAGATCATCTATCACTACCTCTTTCTTATGGAAGAAAAAAGTAGATTTAACTTTCCTATTGGACTTTAGGGGCTCTCTATAATGTAGCCTCACCACACTGATGCAATCTTGTTTTCCAAGAAATCCTCTAGCATAGTTCTTCCTTTTATATATTGTCCCTGCATGGAATAAATTTTCTCTTCTTGATCAACTTAGAAATATACGCATTCATCCAACACTAACTCAAATATGATCTCCTTTTTGGACCCTCCTTAACGCCTCACCTCTGAGATTCCATAGCACTCAGTGTCCACAATTTACCATTCTGACATACTCTGGTTGTGCAACCCCAAGCAAGGCTCTTAACTTCAAGGTCCAGGCAACTTGAATTTCAAGTTGTATTGTCTGAGTTTCTTTTTTCTGGAGTTCTCTTCACCAGTGAAGATGGTGTCTAGTTCCTATCTCTTATTATAATGTCATATAATTTTCATGTTATTTCCCACATTGTTAGTCTTCTCTTTTCTAATTCATGAGCCTTTAGAAGTGCAGAAAACAGACATTCTAATCTTTCTGTATTCACATTATATAAGATAAACATGTTTTTATACATCTATATATACATATAGACACATGTAATATATAATATATATACACAAAATATAACATATATTTTGTTTAAGTTATTTCCCAATTTAAAATGAGTTAATGGGAAAATAGAGGTTTAGATAGGTATGTATCAGTCAGTCATTATTAATCTATTAATTGCCTACTGTGTACCAGTTACTGTGCTAAGTGCTGGGGACATGAAGAAAAGCCAAATATAGTCCTTGGTCTCCAGATCACTCTCTAATAAGGAAGACAAGATGAGAACAACTAAGTACAAAAAGTTATTTACAGGATAAGTTGAGGAGAATCTCAAAAGGAAATTACTAGAATTTAAGGGGATCAGGAAAAGCTTCCTTTCTGTAAAATGTGAGATTTTGGCTGGGACTTGAAGGAAGGCAGAAGGCAGAGATGAGGAGGAAGAGCATTCAAGCATGGGCAACAAACAGTGAAAATACCCAGAATTGGGCCACAGAATATCTAGGTGGAAGAATAGCAAGGAGGCCAGTGTCCCTGGATTAGAGAATAAATTCTGAGGTCTAAGGTGTACGGAGATTGGATGTGTGATGCACAAAAGTGTTAGGGTTTGGGGCATGAAAACCCAAGCTTTTCATTTTGTGACCCTGTGATTTATTGATGAGGGCTACTCCCAGTGAGGAAAAAGTGTCTACAGTGCAGAGCTACTACTGTCCTGTAACTTTCAGCCTTAGGAAGTTGCATGGGAGCACTGAAACTGTCAGGATCACACAATCAGGTTCTATCAGAGGCAAGGATTGAACATTGGTCTTCTGAGATCAGCTCCCCATACATTATGTCATGCTTCCTCTTTACACAGTTAAAATGAATGAATGAACAAATGTGCACACACATTAATATAAAGCAAAGTGATTCTGGACTAGCAGAACACTTAACCACTGGAGAAACTAGGGAAGGCCTCCTATAGGAAGGGGCATGTGAACTGAATCTTAAAGACAGTTTGGTGTTTTCAGAGAGAGCCTTTAGATGGAAAAATATACACATATGCAAAGAGAAATAGAAACTATTTTTTCTTTCTCTATACTTTCTTGATAAGCTGGTTACTTGTCATAGGTTCAACTATCACCTCTATGTAGAGCCCTCCTTGATTTATTTATCCATGCTCAGGATGTCTCTTGGACTCTAAACCTAAATAGGCAAATGCTTAATTAAACATCTCCAAATGGATGTCTCATAGGCAGCATACCTCAAAGCCTTTTCCCTCTCAAATCCTTCTGAACTTCCCCATCACTAAGAGTAGGTATGCTCCCTGACTTCTCACCCCACTCATCCAATCTGTTCTACCCTCACAGAATCTCTCTCTCCACTCCTACAGCCATCAGCAGTCCGGGTCCTCATCGCTCATAATGATGTTTTCAATAGCCCTTTAATTAGCCTCATAAGGTCTTCCCCTCTACTCAAATCCATCTTCCATCCAGCAGACAAGTGATTTTCCTAAACCTTAACTTTTCCCTCTATCTACAGTCAATAAATCCCAGCATCTCCCTATTACCTTTCGGACCAAAGGCATTTAAAAAGCTCATTGCAACATGACCCTCTCCTCACTTTTCTAGTTTTCATATACTTTATCCCCTCCCTATCCCCTATAATCTAGCTATACTGGTTTGCTTACTATTCCTAATATGCAACCCCTACATCCTATTTCTGTAGCTTTACACTGGTTATCCCAGTCCTTAACCCCCCAGGATTCTTCCTTCTCACCATTAATTCTAACACTTC
The DNA here is from genome assembly GCF_902635505.1 of Sarcophilus harrisii. Taxonomy (NCBI): domain Eukaryota; kingdom Metazoa; phylum Chordata; class Mammalia; order Dasyuromorphia; family Dasyuridae; genus Sarcophilus; species Sarcophilus harrisii. The sequence goes on from NC_045426.1 coordinate 476,783,779, forward strand.
TTGGCTTCCTTCATTACTCAGTTTATACCCTACCTTCTGTAAAAGGCCATTCCTTTTATTTGCTAAAGCTTACCTTTCTAAAATTACCTTCCATCTCACTCCATGGAGATCTTATATGTATATGGTTGTGCAGTCATTACAGTTGTGTCCAACTTCATGTCCCCATTTGGGGGTTTCTTATTAAAGATATTGGAGTGATATATTTCCTTTTCCAACTTATTTTGCAGAGGAAACAAACAGGGTTAAATGCCTTCCCAGAGTCATCACACACCTAGTGTCTGAGGCCAGATTTGAAATCAGGAAGGTGTCTTCTTAACTTCAGGCCCAGCATGCTATTCATGTATTCACACCTAACTACTCATGTATATAACTATATACATGTTTTCTTTTTAGAATGTGAGCCTCTTAAAAGCAGGGACTGTTTTTGTCTTTCTTTTGCTCCCTTGGGCTTAGTATAATACCCAGCATATATTAGAAAGTTGCATATACATGGCATTAGTCAATGTTTTTAAGCTAACTGCTACAATATATTTTTAGTTCAACTCTTAAGTGTTTTTTTAAATTTTATTTATTAAAGCTTTTTATTTTCAAAACATATGCATGAATAATTTTTCAACACTGACCCTTACAAAACCTTGTGTTCCAAATTTACCTCCCTCCCCTACCCTCTCCCTCAGACAGCAAGTAATCCAGTATATGTTAAACATATGCAATTCTTCTATACATATTTCCCCAATTATCATGCTGCACAAGGAAAATCAGGTCAAAAGGGAAAAAAATGAGAAAGACAACAAAATGCAAACAAACAACGAAAAGAGTGAAAATGCTATATTGTGATCCATACTCAGTTCTCACAGTCCTCGCTCTGAAATACTTTATTTTGTAACTCTGTATTGATATTATCTTTGAAGGTGGCAGTTGATAAAAATCATCTGTAGCAGAATTCTGAATGGAGGACTGATTTTGCAGATCCATCCATTAAGGTGTAAAGGAGAAATCATCAGTTAAAGGCAAAACTAGTAGAGAAAGAATGGTGAAAAACTTCCAGATACAGATATCAGGAGTCTGTTATGCAAATCTTCTTGGTCATTCATTCACAATTTTTAAAGTATCCTTCCTAAGGTGCAGAACTCCTAAACCAGAGTGGGGAGATGGTAGGAGAAGGGTGGTGGGGCGGGATGCAGAGCTTTAATAAGATTTGACCTCTGCCCCCAAGGAATTTACAATCTATTAAATTGTTTTTGAACAGTCTTTAAAGGAAAGGAATTTGTGATGGTAGCTGTGCTTTTTTATGTACAAACTTTAGAACATAGCTACAAGAAAATCCATTTTATATTTCATTTTGTTCTCTGCTTGCACTATCTAACACAAGTTATTTTTGTTATGAGCATATGAGGTTCTCACTATTTGTTTCCAGAGCAACTATAGCTTATTTCTTAAAGCATGGTGCTAAATGAGATCAAGATCATGGGTTTGCTTCCGGTGAGGGGGAAGAGATTTCTCAAGAGATCATATATGATTGATGTCCTTTTTTGGTCACAAAAGAAGCAAACTAAGCATTTATGGCAGCCAGCAAATCTATCACCTCTAGAAAAATAAATTTAAAAGTCATGTTCTACAGCTGATGGACCAGTTATCTTCATCTTCATCTAGAGACAATGCCTTATTGTAGAATTAATGTAATAGGCGTCTTAATATCTTGGTTCAGATTTCTTTTCATACTTTTCACCCTTCCTTTGTCCTTATCACAGTCTACTTTTGGGTACATGTTTTGTTCTGCCCATCAGAATGCAAACTCAGTGAGGACATGGCTGGGTTTCTTTTTTATATGATCAGTTCCTTAGACACAATGGATATTTAATAAATGTTTCTTAAAATGATTTCATTTTAATGTACCAAACAGAAGAGGAGAAATGGGAAACAGAAAATGGAAAGAGATGAAAACTAGCAGGTAATTTCAGCTGAAAGCAAATGACATCTTCATAATACAAGTTTATGCAAAGAAGAGTCAGTTTTCAAGTATCTATGCAGATATTTTAACAAAGCATGATCCTGGTCCACCTTCATTTAATTCCTGAGTCACTGTATATTCTGGAAATTCAAGGCAATTTTAATATTAGACTTGCATTTGTTCTCATTAACTGAGGATCATGTTCTCAGATGCTCTTTAGACCCCCACTCCAAAATGTCTTTACTCTCCCAAGATTCCAAAGCCGGCAAACTCCAAGCCTCCAATCATTAATAATAAGATTCATTTGGCATGAATCTTTCATCTCCTCTCCAAGGGTCCTCACCTATCTGGAGGTGATGTGTCCAGGGGAAGTGTCCACCTGCCTCTTATCTCCAGGATCGTAGATCATGCTAACCCTTCTTTCAACTGTAACTCTGTTCTGTTCCCTTCCTGTCTCAGTGTCATTTGAGACCTATCACAAAATTTCTTTTTTCATGCATCTTATATAGCAACCTGGCTACTGGTTCTTTTACCACATACTGCAAACGAGCTATCTCAAAATTGGCTGCTTCCATTTCTGTGTCCCTCCTTAACCCTCATCCTCCCAAAATGGTCTGGTCCTATCACATTACTGAAACAACTTTCTCAAAAGCTTATCCAAAAAAAAAAAAAAAAAAGATAGCATTTTTATCACTGTCTTCAAAGCATTTTTAATCATCATCTTCAAAGACTTTTTCCTCTATTCCTCATCCTTAGCTTTGCTGTGTTTTTATAGATCATTGTGTCTCAAGAATAATAACCTCTATGATTCTAATACACCATCATTATTTAATTCCTCTATCTCTGATGCATTTCTCTACCTACAGTGGACTAGCTCCCCCTCTTTCCCAATTGAATTCTCCTCCATGAAACCATTGCTGGTCCCCAAGCTGAAAGTGATCCTTTCCTATTAAGTAATTTGCTTTATCCTCTCTTTAGCACTTAATCTCAAGAAGACAGGTTAAGTTGGATTCAGGCAACATTATGCTCTGAACTGTTTCACAGTTATTTATAGAAATATCATTTTCTCCTACCCAATTGGAATTTTCTTGAAGATTTGTCATATATCTTTCTATTTTCAGCATCAATCATGACAATTTGATCACAGTAGCTACTTAATAATTGTTTGTTAAACTGAAATGAATCAGACTAAACAAAACAGCCACAATGATCCATCATAGACTGTATTTCACAGCCAATACAATCTTCTAATATTTTGAATTATGTTCACTATTTCCCTTTTACTGACTCTTACTATAAGGAATGTAAAGAATTTTTAAAAAATCAACAAATCTTGTTGGTTGTATCGTGGAAGAAAAATAGACACTAAAAAAAAAAATCTACTTATCTACCTAAGTCCTAGGAAGCTCTTCCAAGCCCAATGACTTTGCTGAGATAATGCAGTGTAAACAGATATCACCACTGGTGCAGGAACCTGCAGTGCAGGAAAGTATCTTTTGCCAAAGAAAGCAAAATAGAAGGGTTCCCAAAGTACTCAAATCCCATTAAGTGACAAATAGGTTCATTCCAGTTTAAATATCTGACCCCAAATAATAATAGGTTTCTTTTTTTTTAATACATTCTAAGAAAAACCAAAAAAAATATAATTATGCAATACCCCATTTAACAATGGTCTAAGGAGATCAGGCTAATCTTTTGTTATGATCCATACTAAATTAGGCTTTTAGTAAAGTATCTCATATTCAAGTGATGCACTATTAATAAAGACATATCCAAAACTATGTAACAATGTCAAAAAATAAGGATGGACAAATAAATCTATCAGTAGGACTAAGTTTCCCAACTAAGTGTAAATAAAAACTATCTAGATTATAGCATACAATATGATCTCACTATTCCTTCTGTTGTTGCTTTAAAAAAGAGATATTATTAATATTGTTTGATAGCACAGTTCATTTTTTAAAACTACATTTTTACCAAAAAAAAAAGTTGGCCATTACAATCAACAGCTGATTTTTCTGTTTTCTTTTTGTGTCAAAAAAAGTTAATTTCCACAGGCTGGTTTTTGTTTGTAAAGAGAAAGATAATCCCAGAAATTTATGCTTCTGTACTTGCACATTATAAGTAACAATGAGGAAATCATATTCTAGACTTTAAATACATTCATTCTTAAAAGCTTTGAGTATGCAAACAAAGATGCAGTGGGCAGAGGGCCAGTTAATAAATCTCATTTCCCAGTAGCATCTGTGTAAAACACAGTTATGGGGAGTATACTCTCTAGGGAAATCCAGGGCACGACTCATTCTCTCCATGAATTAAAAGTGTCGCCCTAGATCACCAATACAACACTTATTTTTTCCTAAGCACCCCTTAAAGTATATGGATGCCTAGTATTCATAATTGTAGTGAGTAAGCTGGAAGCGGACAAGAAAGTGACCCCACAGTGGGCAGAAGCTATGTAAACAGGTCTACACTGTTGAGCAGTGCCATTTTAGGTTCTGCCATATTTATCCTAATTTCTTCTCAACAAAGCATCTTAGTTCTGTCTCACTAATTAAGAAATATGGTTTTTTTTTTGGAAGGGGGAGGGAGGCAGCTTTGCACACCTACTTCAATAAGCAACAAGGTAGATAAAGAGCAAAGCAAAAGAACACATTAAATAATATGTTTAATGCACCACCCCTAAGGCACACATAAAAATAAAGGTTTCTATCTGCTTCAAATTTAAAGGCATTTTCTTTCCTAAACACTTAGAGAAAATAGTCTAGAGTCCATTCATTAATTGGTCCCTTTCCTTTCTGATCTGTAAAAACTATCTTATAGTTTTTATAACTCCATTAGTTTTGATTATTTTTATCCAATCATAACCGCCTCTCAAAAATTATAATGATTAACACTTATAAAAGTGCTAATTTTATTCAAAGTGTTTTGAATATTTTTGGATGCTCAATCTATGAGTTAGGTGCTATTATTATCTCTACTTTACAAATGAAGAAAACTGAGACTGGATGACGTTAAATGGCTTTCCATGATATTGTGCTAAGAAGAATCAGAAGTAAAATCTGAAGCCAGTTCTTGATGACTCTAAGCCCAACATACTATTCACCATTACATAATGTCTCTGTATTTTACAGAAACGAAAATAGGGTGAAGGGAAATGAAAGTAGGAATCTAAAAGATAGTAAAGAGATCAAGAATTGAAAGCATTTTTGGCCCTCATTTAATGGCTTTATACAAATGCTCTAGATTTGAGTTGCCAGTCCTCCAGTCCTTATCTCATTACTTAGCACTACATCAAATCTCTAGCCCAAGTCAGGTCTTAGCTTGGTTATAGTCAGGCTTTCAGTAAACTTTTTTAGTAAACATACATTTACTGTTTCCTTAGCAATAAACTGAGTAAAGTATTTTGAATTTGCAATCCTAAATTGACTATGTAACCAGAGTACTCAAAAGGATCTTACTTCTACTTCCCTTTCCCATTACTCTTCTTCCTCATAACTATTTTCCAGAAATAGTCAACACTCCATCATACAGGGTCTCCACACTGCAAGGCACACAGGATATGGTTGACCTTAAGGGTGTCTTGTATAACCAACCCTCTGACCTATGATATAAATCCTATTAATGTTAGTAACCCCATTATATATCATGACAATTCAATATTCTCAGCAACCTTAGCATTTTGCCAGATGAATCTTGTTTATAGGATTTCTCAGCCCATTACAGGGAGTTGAGAGGAATTGCTGGCCATAATTCAGTGTAAACAAAGATCTGAGTTTGCTTTAAAGTGACTATTTAAAATCAAACCTAGCTCTCACATTTTACTTTCCTGCCAAGGGATTTTCCATTTCAACAATTAAACAAATATTTCTTATATTCCATTGAAAATTTCAAGTCAGTTCAAAGAAATTATAAACTTCTGCCAGGCAATTTCCAATGGCCCATGTGGTAAACAACAGGCTTCCCCTAAAATGAATGTTACATGGTAGGAATTTAAATCATTTAGGAGAAATGTAGGCTTCAGATTGCCAGAAAGAATAATTGAAAAAAAAATAGCAAAAAAAAAAAAAAAAAGAATTCCAAGTTTGGGCTTTTTAATTCCTTTTAAAAACAGAAGTGTTCACATTCAACATAAAAGGAAAGAAAAAAGGTAGGGAAGAAAACCCTCCAAATTTAAAGAATATAAAGCCCCCTTGGAGAGAGTTTCAGAAAATAATGCCTGATTTTAGTTTATATAAGGGCAGAAAAAGCACTTGAAATCTGCAAGGATTGCAAGGATTCTGTATTACCATGTAAGTGAGACCCACGAGACATGAGATTTTTGTGACCTCATGGGTACTTTCAAGATGAACTTCCAGTAAGTATTTACATAACTGTCAGAGATGATAGAGTAGACTTGCCTTGTAAGTTTTAAAAAAACTTAACAAATAATGCCTCCTTTTAGTCCATTAAATAATAAGAAAGATGAATACTCCTGATTTTGTTATATGACTGTATTTGTGAACACATTGTACCCAGTATATCTGAATGTTTAGACTGAGACTAAAAAAAAAAGTTATTTCCTGTTGATCTGGAAGAAGATGGCTTTGGATGCATGCATGCTTTCTCTAAAAGCAAAAGCATTGTTAACTGTTATCAAGGTAATTTTAAAAATAACTGTCCCAAATACAAAAGAACTTGAGAGGAAATCTGCTCTAAGGATGTGTTTTCCTTCAGATCCCTCAGCTACACATAGGCTACATAGAGAGCTCCAGCTTCTCTACTACAACAACGTTATCCTTATCAAACAATGCAAACAATTTTAATGAGCTTATCTACTAAAATAAGCTGCCAGATATGTTAATATGAAAAAGGCTGCTCACTGTATGGGCCAAATCATTTCATCAAAAAGGCTTCCATACAATAACCAAAAGCAGCCCCATCCCCAAATCAGATACAGACAAATCCCCAGAAATCACCTCTTAACTCTAGAGAAGAATGAAATCAGCTTCTCCACCCCATATTTAGGCCATAAACTCCCCTGAAAATGGGGGGTGGGAAGTACCCTGCCTTTTGACGACCGCTGTAGTTCAATTTCTTTCAAAGAAACCAAGGGTTTTGTGCAGCAAATTTTGGTAAACGCCTGACATTATGACCTCTGCTGTCAATCCTTCCACCAATCAGCAAGCAGAATTCTTACAAAGCTCCATCAATCTGGCGGTTTAACATCACAGACTGCAGTTTAATCCAGAGGATTCTGTTTTTTTTTCCTCCTGCACGCACACACACGCACACGAACACACACACACGCCCATTCACACACTAAGCTAGGGCAAGCACACGCCTTTCTGCTCCATCTAGTCACCCTCTGATGGTATGGACACAGTTAGCCAATGTCTCCGTTAAAAAAAAAAAAAAAAAAATTTAAGAGGAAGGAGAAGAAAGGAAGTGCTGCAGTCTGAATCTTTTTGAAGGGGCCAAAAAAAAAAAAAAATTTAGCATGCATTTTTATCGATATGCAAAGGAGGAGAGACGGAGGGGGAGCTCCTGCAGACAGCAAACCTATTCACAAAATGCCTTCCATCTGGCCAATACAAATGGTATTTGAAAATGCTAAACCTCCCGGCGTGCTCAAGAGGAACCATTAAAATAGAAATAAATGATCATAACTGGCTTAAATGAAATTATATCCATATATACACATACATACGTAATTTATAGTGCAGTCTTAGGAACCATTAATAGAGAAACAATGATTTTAACTGGCTTAAATTAAATTACATCCATACATATACATGTGTAATTTACAATATAGTCTTAGGAACCATTAAAATACAAATAAGATGATCCCAACTGGCTTAAATCAAATCTAATCTATCTATAGATACACACACGTGTGTAATTTATAATACCATTAAAATAGAAATAAATGATAACTAGCTTAAATGAAATTATGTACATGTACACATAGATGTGTAATTTATAGTGCAGTCTTTGGCTTCATTATATAATCCTCTGCATTTCCCTCCTTGTTGCTGCAGTCCCCAAAGGCGGACATATACATGCACATGCAAAACACACACACACACACACACACACACACAAAACACCCAGAGAGCTCTGGCTGGTAACAGCACTGATTGATTACCTGTAAGAACGCTCCCCGCGTACTGTGTGCTTCCTGAAAGGAATGATCGTCCCGTTATCTTGGATGATGTCGTTGTTGTTCTCTCCATTTGGGGACAAGGTTTGGGTAGGACCAGGCATTGGAGCTCTCCCAACAATGAAAGCCAATCTTTCCTTTGCTCCGGTGAGGAAGGTAAGGCTATGTCTGTCTTCCTGTCTCACCCTTCTGCTTCTCTGCTACTGATCCCCTCACTTGCTCACTGCTTCCCTGCCTCCCTCCCTCCCTCCCTCTCTCTCTCTCCTCCTCCTCCCAGCCTTCCCTCCCTCTCCTCCCCTCCCTTCTTTCCCTCCCTCCCTCTAGCTCGCTCTTTCCTCTCTCTCTCTCTCTCTCTCTCTCTCTCTCTCTCTCTCTCTCTCTCTCTCTCGTTGCTGACGTCAAACTGCCTGGAGCAGCACCCTGGTCATGTGACAATGTTCTTCACCATAGCAACCAGCTAACTCATCATATCTCCCCAATTCACACAGGGCTACAGGCATGACCACACCAAGACATCCAAACAGGCTCTGGGGGAGGAGGGGGCAGGGCCTATATCAGGCGTGTAAAACACCCAAACCACCTCTCTCCGTCCCACCTCCCCCCTGCTCCCCCCAGCAGACTTGCCTTGTCTGAAAACCAGCTCTTCCTCTAACCATTTCCTTTCCATTGCATACTGAAACTGCAGCTGTGTACACAAAAGAAGGATTCAGGCAATGGGATGTGTGTGTGTGTGTGTGTGTGTGTGTGTAGGGGGACCTTTTAACTCCTTCATGACTCAGTTCTTTACATCATTAAAATAAATTTCGGGAAACCCAGAAGGCCGTTAGCCTTGCTCGTGGCTAAAAGCAGTTATTAACATTTATCCTTAACACCTTCCTCCACCCAGACAAAAATGAAACCAAAAAGAGCTTGGAACTGAAGAGGAAGCTCTAGTTCCTTCTCAACGTTGCATGTTACATTTTACTTAGAAATTTGCGGAGCCAAAGCCAGGTTTTTCACAAAGGGATCCTGAAGGAGCACAATTAGAAAAGTGACTGGCATTTTTGAAATGTACAGCTACCCTATGCCCCCAGATTCAATTCCCCCAAGTCCAACTAATCTAGATAAATGGTCCCATGCCATTTACTCAGTGGCTATTTTCATTTGGGTTAAAGAAAGACCATACTATTTAGTATTTGGCTCTGAATGCAGCAAGGGTACAAAGTTACGTGCATTCAGGGAAAGCTCCACAAATAATATAGATTGAAAACCAAACTGTTTTATGCTCACCATCACCAAAAAGCACCCATGTCCGAATCAGTGTTAGTTATTGAGCCTTCACTCCCTCCACCTCTCCCCCAAAAGGGCATGCCCCATCCCTTAGATTGCAATGTAGTCTCTAAGGATCTCTTCCAGGAGGCAGGCTGTGAATGTTTCAGTGATGATGTGCTTACTGGAATCAGTTCCTAGGAGAGGCTGGGGAAGGTGGAAGATGTTACATAACTAGATAAATATAAGTATGTATGTATGTCTGTGTGAATGTGTGTATATGAATATGTATGTTTATCGGAATGAAATGGCAGACCACTCACATGGACATGTATGTGTGTATATATCCATAGAGGCAGATATCATGATTAATATATATATATATATATATATATATATTAATCATGATACATATATTTTTAAATCTATCTAAAGTATAGATTGCTATATGTAGATAGACATGTATGAATAAAAGGCAAACCACTCACATGTATATGTATGTGTACACAGATTTATAGACAAGATATCATAATACATATTTTATATATTTTAATCTATCTATAAATATAGATATCTAGGAGCAGCTAGGTGGTGCAGTGGATAGAGCACCAGCCCTAAAGTCAGGAGGACCTGAACTCAAATATGGCCTCAGACACTTAACACTTCCTAGCTCTGTGACCCTGGGCAAGTCACTTAACCTCAACTGATATAGATATCTAGATAGGGATATATATGAATGCAATGGCAAACCACTCATGTATATGTGTATGTATATATATATATATATATATATCATGATACATATTTAATATATTTTAATCTATAAATGTAGATATCTAGATAGACAGATATGTACAAATGAAATGGCAAACCACTCATATATATATATATATATATATATATATATATATATATATGTATATTAGATGGATAGGGATCATGATACATATTTTATATATTTTAATCTATCTACAAATATAGATATCTATATCTAGACAGATGTGTATGAATGAAATGGCAAACCACTCACATGTGTATATGTATATATATATATATATACAGATATCATGATACATATTTTATATATTTTAATGTATCTATAAATACAGATATCTATATCTAGATAGACAGATGTATATGAACGAAATGGCAAACCACTCACATGTATATGTATGTATATGTGTGTATATCTATAGACAGGTATCATGATATATATCACATTTGTATTTTTAATCTATAAATATAAATATATCTAGGTAAGAGATATATATGAATGGCATGGCAAACTACTTACATATATCTGTATGTGTGTATATATCTATAGAGACAGTTATCATGATATATATCATACTATATATATATTTTTTAATCTATAAATATAAATATATCTAGGTAAGAGATATATATGAATGACATGGCAAACCACTTACATATATCTGTATATGTGTATATATATCTATAGAGACAGTTATCACGATATATATCATACTATATATATATTTTTTTAATCTATAAATATAAATATATCTAGGTAAGAGATATATATGAATGACATGGCAAACCACTTACATATGTCTGTATATGTGTATATATCTATAGAGACAGTTATCATGATATATATCATACTATATATATATATTTTTTTTTAAATCTATAAATAGATAGATAGGCAGACAGTCAGAGAGAGATATGTATAAATGAAATGGGAAACCACTCCAGCATCTTTATCAAGAAAAACCTGAATGGAGTCATAAAGATTTAGACACAACTGAAATGATTGAGCACACTCTTTCTATCCCTCTCTCCCTCTACACACACACATTTTTACATATATATGTATATACATTTTATATATACATCTATACATACATATACACATATGCATATATATGCATAAGTGCATGTGTATATACACATATGCATGTAATAAATGTTAACTATATATTTATATTTATCAAACTAAGATTCAATTATATAACTATGCATATTTAACTATTAGTTATTTGTATACACATATATGTGTGTATATACACATACATGTATATAAAATTTATGCAGAAAACACTCAGATACTTCCCCATTCACTCACATCCTCTTGTAATTATCTATTTTCTCATTTTAAGGTACAATTATTAAAAAACCAAGCAGAAATGTTGTCAAGCCTGACACTTCTTCTGTAGATCTCCCTGGCAATAACAAGTTATTTCTGGTATCAGGATTCTGGAATTAGCATCAAATGAGCTTCTCGCAGTGTGTTCACATTCAGCACCCAGATGGTAGTGATATAATCCAAACAAGTAGAAGCAGAGGGCATTTTGAATTTTTTTCATTTAATTTTAATACTTTATTCACAATTCCTAATAATCTCAATATGAATATGGTTTTTATTTTTCTTCCAAGTTTGAGTTTGCTTAGAGTTGTTTGTTAAAGAAACAACACAGACCCAATTCTTTTTTTTTTTTTTAACATTCATTGTATTATTTTTAATTTTTTTTATTTAATAGCCTTTTATTTACAGGATATATGCATGGGTAACTTTACAGCATTAACAATTGCCAAACCTCTTGTTCCAATTTTTCACCTCTTACCCCCACCCCTCCCTAGATGGCAGGATGACCAGTAGATGTTAAATATATTAAAATATAAATTAGATACACAATAAGTATACATGACCAAAACGTTATTTTGCACAGACCCAATTCTGACTGTAGACTGGATTATTTTACAAGGCATACAGATAAATATACTGATGTATCTAAGATAAATTGTAGGCCATGTGTTGTATGATACAAAATAGTACGGCTTTAGTCATTGCCGAGGAGTTTTATGCTTTCTTTGCTTTTTGTTACTTAAATTCCCTTTTTCTACCTTTTTACCAGTTTATTCCATCACTTCATGGTTTCTTGTTCCCTACGTGACCCCATGATCCTCAGTTAAAGGACATGTTTAAGAACATAATAATGAACATTGTTCTCCCATTTTGGTTTTGGCTATATAACTTGGTTTCTTTTGGATCTACTATTTAAGTCTTGGGCTGAAGAGGTTCAAAAATATGGCGAGGTCTTGCTGTAGATATAAAAATAGGCAGCATCTCAGATGAGTTATCTGGCAATGTGGTGCTGAAGGGGCTCACAAATGTCTTCTAGAATAGTGGGGGAAAGCTGAAACTTTTTTTTTAACCACTAAAATTTTGGCTGACAACTCAGAATAATATTATTTTTATGCTTAGGAATAGTGCCAAGAAGCAAATAGTAAGAAGAGATAGCCAGTCCAGAATCTTGTCCAGTAACCCATACTGAGATCCAAAAGCATAGGATCTCAGAAATTTTTATCAGCAAAGAAAATAGTTCAAAATGACATTTAAAAGGATTATGAGGTTTTCAGCACTTGTTCTATATGACTGACTTGGCTAAAACTTATCCATTAACCTATAAATTATTCATTTGGGGTGAACCTTTAAGTACTTAAATTCATTTTTTTTCCCTTCCTTCTTGGAGACAGGCGATATTGGCTTACTTTTATACTTAATTACAAGGCTAAAAATTATCGTAATTATCAACTAATTTGAAAAAAAAACAAACATTCACTTGCTTTTTCTTCTTAGGATAGTTACCACTCTTAAAAGCAGTTAGAGTTCCCTTTTATAAAGTTTTGAAGTGATAAAGAAAGCTTATTTTTCAGACTATGAAATGTAGTTAGAAGGAGAGCTAATAGAACCGATCCACCAGTGTAGATATTTTGGATAGACATTGGAGATGAATGAGCCAAGAATTTAAAAGGAAGAAGAGTTGGGGAAATTGTACAATGCTTTTTAATACCACCAGCCATTCTCCTAAAAACAAAACCCAATTTTTAAAATATCAATATTTTCCAGTAATGCAAGGAGGACTCAAATTGTAGAATACCACAGTCTCTGGAAAATTAATCTTTCAGGTTACCTGAAGGACAATGGAAAAGTACAATGTAGATTGAAGTAGCACTGCAGCTCGTGACCAATGAAGAATTTACTGAAGTAGCATTACATATGTAATCTGAAAGTTATGTGACTGGAAAGGAAGATCAGGTATATAGAGATATAACTATTAAGCATCTACTTTATGTCAGGCCCATTGACATTTATTTAAAAAAAAAAAAGGTAATTCACAGTCTAATAATGTGTGATGTGCGCTTCACTGATACTTACAATATGTCATGGGATCTAAAGAGTGTTACCCCAAAATATTTAATAGACCCCACAGAGGAAGGTATCATTCAAAATGAGAAAGCATGAATTGGTTTTGATCGGGAGTTTTTACTGTCTATTTTATAGACTATTTCTGTACAAATATATATAAAGAATATACATATGTTTACAAATATATAAAATTAACAGTCAACAATTGAATAGAGGATAATATTGATCTGTTACCAAAGTGGGGAATGGCTCCATTATAGAAATCAAAGATCCAAAGAAATACTGAGGTAAGTGATAATTCTAACAGTAAATAGAAAAATGAAGGCTTGAATGCTTTATTAGTGAAACCTTTTTGAAAAAGTGCTAAACTACAGTTTCATGTGTACAAAATTATAGCAGTTTTCTTCTGGAAACGACAAAGAACTAGAAAATTAGGGGGTGCTCATCATTGGGAGAGTGGATTGACAAATTGTAGTCCATGAATATAATGAAGTATCATTGTGCCATAAGGAATGGAGAAAGAGATAGTTTCAGAGAAATCTGGGTAGATTTATATGAACTGATGCAGAGTGAAATGAGCAGAATTAAAGAACAATTTATATTATAACACTGAAAATGTTTAAGAACTGAAATAATTTTTACTCCTATATTTTACATTTCATTTAATTCTGTAAAGGTAATCAATAATGATCCCCCATTCTTGTGATGCTGGCCAATAAGATGATTGATTTCTTTTCTGTTCTTTGTTTTATGCTTATAAAAATGAGTTGCATCTTCATTTTGGAGTCTTATGGCTAAAGGTAGGACTATTCAACCCATTCTTTATTAACAAGTTACATGTTCTTGTTAATACATAATGTCTTGCTTGAAGAATTGCCTTGCAGCCACTCTTTTGTGAAATTTAACAAAAAAGTAACTATGAGGCAATTTCAGAACTTTGATCAGTCACTCAACAAGCATTTTTAAGGCTTAGAATATGCCAGGTATTATGCTAAGTAACAGGTTACAAAAAAATCAAAACAAGAAAAAAATTTTTTTCTAATCAGCTAAATAACCAAATAGAAAAAAAAATCTCCTAATAAATCTTAGAAAAAAGAAAAAATATAAGTAAGCTTCAAAAAGGATTTAGTCAGATGAGACCACACAAAATCCTCTAGCCCACATGTCTTCCTCCACCATTAAGCTTAGAATAAATCTGGGATTAGAAAGGTTTCATGGATGGTGCAGGAGATAGATTGTACCTACTGTTTGAAGAATAGTCCGGCTAATTACAAAGAGGCTTATCAATAGTAGATTGGCCTCCATCTAGGGGAGGGGGTGGGGGGGTAAGAGGTGAAAAACTGGAACAAGAGGTTTGGCAATTGTTAATGCTGTAAAGTTACCCATGCATATATCCTGTAAATAAAAGGCTATTAAAAATAAAATAAAATTTAAAAAAAATAGTAGATTGGCCTCTAAGTGATGAATTCTTTGGCTACTGTGAACCATGAGAGGGACAGAGGAAAATAAAAAAAGGGGAGAGGGAAGAAGGTGCAAATAATCACACAGTTTAATGGCTGAATAGTTTAAATATAAGATCTTGAACTAAAGACTAATGACCTGATTGGACCTGAATCACATTAAAAAATATAGTTAAAGGTATATAATCTTATTAATAACATTTAGAGATATATAATCTCAATATAATGAAAATCAGAAGACAAGTTGCAGTTAGTTATACTTAGTTATACTTGAAAAAAAGATATAAAAGAGTTTGGAGGAATTGTTTTCACTGCCCACTAAAAAGCAACAGACAACACTCTATGAGAAGTTTGTTGATCACACCATGCAATACTCATAATAAGCATAAACAAAAAGCCTGGTATGAAGATCATTGCATTTTATATACCAACATCTGTTTCCAGAGGGAAAAAAAGAAAGAAAGAAATTCTATAAAGAATGTGACAAAATGGTCTAAACTAAATCAACACATACTTTGAAACATGGTAGTTTCAACAGAAAAGAGGGCAAAAAAGGCTTTTTAAAATGTTAGAAAATATGGTTTGGGATCAAGAAATGAAAAAGACACATGGCCTAGATATTATTCAGAAGCCTTGTTCCTGTATATTGCAAATATATTTTTTGAAAAAGAGAGTCTGGAACTCTGGAAATGGCAATCAGCCAACAACATCACAAAACAATGAAAGTGAGTATATATTGACAGAAAATAATTACTCACTGATATAGAAATCACTGCAAAACCTGGATGTACAATCAGATATTTCATTAGTAGCAAAAGTCAAAATCAACACAAAATTAGGGAGAATGATAAAGATGTACATTATTTCCTTTAGGCTATTCCATTAATTCCTTCCCTGGGATGTGGGATGTAGCAGCAAATATCTTAAGTTCAAGATATTCAATAGGTATACATTCTTAAACTATATAGTTCATGAATCCTTCCTGCAGTGCTTCTCCTTAATAACTAGTCAATAGATATAATTAGCTAAAATGATGGCATTGAATAAGTTGACATCCTAAGAATAGTAACTATAAAACTTCCCCATAAATCCGGGACTTTTTTTTTCATAAATATATGCAAAAGCAGTGGAAGAGTAGGTATTCAGACCGAGTCCATAATGCCTAGTCCATAGCAGATACACTGATGGAAAGGAACACATAGAGGGAAAATATGGTGTTTCCAATATTAAAACAAGGCAATTTATCTTTCTAGTACTACATGAGCTTTCATGCTGCCTTCAAGATGTTCCTTTTTTGTATACAGATTTTCTTCAAGAATGGTTGTTTGAGTAGGCTTCCTAGTAGCTCAACTCTTAACTGCTAGGGCAAAATCTCTTTTTTACATAGCTGGTTCTTTTCTCTGCTGCCAGAAGTCACATTCCTCACACTTGATTCCCGAAAGATACTTCTGGGCACAATATCTCCTACGAGGCATGTAGCTCCACATAATGGATGGAAATTCTCTCCCCAGCAGAGGTGAGGAATGAATGAGTTCTTCCATCACTGGCTCTCTTCTCTGCTGCCAGAGGTCACATTCCTCAAAGCTGTCTCCAATTTTGATTCACTCCCTAGTGAGTTTGCCTATTTTTTAAAAAATAAAACCCACCAAGGGCCGGGCCAATTTTTCAGCTAATCAATTAGCCAACCATTCTTTAATTCCATCAAACTTGGGACTAAATAAAATTCTTCACATTTGTAAAAGGGACAATAGAATGTAGAGATATATTTGACTTTCATTTAAAATCTTAATAGTTTGTTATTTCTGTTACCTGCCTCTAACATTCTATAATTTCACAAGTTCAACTGGGCAAAATAATTTTTCTGTTGGTAACAGCTTCAACCCATCCTATTTAAACAAACTGCCTTTGAAAAATGGGAAATGGATAAAAATGAAATAATTTATTTTATCATTATTTCCCACAAAAATGTATAGCTATAAAATGATGGCTACAATGAAGAGGCTAAAAGAGACCAGAAATAATCTTTTTAGCAAGTAATTTGTCTCTTTGCCACAAAGTGTAAAATCAAAGTCAAAGATAAAAACAAGTTAGAGTACAAGCTCAGTTGTAAAGCATATCACAAGAGGATTGTGCAAGTTTATGAACAGAACTACCTTACAAAATGGTACAAGGTAAGATCTGAGAAATATAAGTTTATAGAAATCTTACCATGAAACCCAATTAAGCCAGTATATCATAAAGGTATTATAGATTAGGTTTAAAAAAAGAAGATAGGTAGATGTAAATGGAATTAATTTGTCATTTTTTGTAGCTATCTATTTTAATCATGAATGACAAATATTTACCTATTTTAATCATTAATGACAAATATTTGTATTCCAATATATCTAGTATTTGATGTGATATATATATATATATATATATATATATATATATCCAGGTCAAAATATGACTTAAAGATATGAAATAAAGAAGAATATCTGGATTTGATCAAATACACAGAAAAAAATTCACAACTTTAAAGATATTAAAATACTGCCATTCAAGATTAAAAAACCAAAAATACCAAAAATTATACACATATATATGTATATAAATATATACATACATGTTTTTACCAAAAAAAAATCCAAGAACATATGAGTAGCTATTTATATGACTTTCTTCTCATTTTTATAGTCTTTATGAGAATGGTCTGCATCAGGCCTTCTTAAACTTTGTCCACTTGTGCTCCCTCTTTCACCAATAAATTTTTACGTGAAAAAATATATAAAATTGGTATATAAATTAAACATTTTATCCTTGTAAAAACAGACAGACAGTTTTCTGAAGGTGATATTTTTTAAACAGGAGAGTTCATTTTCTAATTTATACAAACAATTTAAAGAGAAGAGTACAAGGTTTCCCTCTAATGCTCATTTATTGATAATCAAAAAAATTGACTTAGTAGAGCAAAATGAAGCTTTAACAGTTTTCCTCCAACTATGTATCTTCCATGTACAGATTAAAGTCACAAATGATTTAATGATACATGATTTCATAGACATAATTTTGGTTAACACCCTTATTATCATTATTAAATAAAACATAAAATAAGAATCTATATACTTAGCAAAAGGTATAGCAAGGTCATAGTATAACACATCTAAATACTCTTCTCCTAAATAACATTTCTGCCCCTCAAAATAGCACATTACCCATTACATGAAAAATTAAGAGCTCATATGTTACACTGTCATCTACTATGAGAATAATTATATTAATGTGAGAAAACATTTCCCATCCAAAAACTTCCATCCAAATGGAAGAATGAATCTATATTGATAGTGAGATTTTCTACATTTGTGGATAACACCTTATTAAAGGTATCAAGTCTTGAATGACCAAAAGGCTTCTTCAGTAAAATCTAAGGATACTATATTGTATGGCTACCAAAAAAAAAAAAAGCTAGTTATATTACTTTACACAATGTACAAAATTTTCTATAAGGAAATATTGCATTAATCACAAAGCACTGTAGCAGCTCTTTTTATAATAGCAAAAAATGCCCATCAGTTGGGTAATGGATGAATAAGTTATGGTATATGAAGGTAATGTAATATTATTTCTCTGTAAAAAATGATGAGCAGACCGTTTTCAAAAAAGTCTGTAAAGACCTACATGAACTGATACTGAGTGAAGTGAATAAGGAAAACATCATACACAGGAACAAGGAGATTAGGTGATGATCAACTATGAGGGACTTTGCTCTTCTTAACAATGAGGTGATTCAAAGCAATTCCAATAGACAAAGTATGGAAAATGCCATCTGTATTCAGAGACAGAACTATGGAGACTGATTGTGAATAAAGTGTACTATTTTCACCTTTTTCATTTGTTTTTTTTTCTTTTGGTCTAATTTTTCTTGCACATGACAAATATGAAAATATGTTTAACCTATTAACATATTTAACCTACATAAGGTATCTTTAGGAGGGGGCAGATAAGGGAGGAGAGAGAAAAATTTAGAACAAAAAGTCTAACAAAAATAATATTGAAAAATATCTTGACATATATTTGGAAAAATAAAATACTACTGATAACTTACAAAAATGATAAAACACCATGATATCCAAGGAATTATAATTGTGAATGACCCAAAAGGCAATGGAGAAATGCATAGTGGGTTGGTGTAGGATCCTGCATATTAACAGTAATGATTTAAATATAAGAAGTAGGATAAAATACATTATAAAGAATATTTACAAATAGGAAAGGATTTGAACCAGTCTATGTTGAGAGCAAGGGATAACACAAATATAAAATGAAACAATCATGAAATATTTAAAAGCATATAGGGGGCAGTCACTAGGTACCTCTATGAAAGGATATGGACAAGAAGTAATCATTTGAAAAGGTATAGGTGGGCTGCTATCTTTACTTGTGAAGGTGGGAACTTGATCAGTGATATCTATCAAAGAATCAGAAGAAAAATCCCTTAGCCTGAAAGAAATATCTAGAAAGCATTTTTTCCCTGAGAAATATTTGATCTTCAGAGGTTCAGAGTCCCACAGCAATTTCCAACCAGAGAGCAATTGTGCGGGTGTGTCTTCCCGATTCTCAGATTTCTCTATAAATTCATATGTGTAGAATGGTTAATAGGAATAGTCACAGTGGATGATTTCGCTACAGTGTCTCATGTGAACATGAGGCTAGCATCTGGAAAACAGTGTGAGTAACTGAATAGAAATCCTTTTCTATATCTGACCTCATCTAAATAAAATTTCAAAAAGGAAAATTAAAGCAATTTCATTTAAAATAAAGATATGAGCTGAAAATAAGATGAAAAAGACAGTTTCTGTCAGAAAATACCTTAATTAAAGCCTATTCTTTATTTTTCTAGGATCTAAGTAGTTCTAGAATCATCAATGAGCACGTCATGGAATTACAGAGTTGGAATTAGGATTTTACAGGGCATGTAACATAACCCCTCCACCTAAGGCATGAATCCCCTCTACATTTTTCTATATAGGTGGTTTTATAAGCCTTGGATTGAAGATCTTCAGCTACCAGGAACTCCTTATAACTTCACAAGACAACATTTTTCCAGTTTTGGACAGCACTAATTGTCTTAAAGTTTTTCTTCATATTTAGCTCAAATGTCTCTCTCTACATAATACAGAATCTTTTATTTCAGTTTAACTCTTTGGGGCAAAGAAGAATAAGTTTAATCCCCCTTTCATATGACAACCACTTATATATTTGAAAAAAAACTACCATGTTCTCTGTAGGTAATTTTTTGCATGAAATATCCCTAATTTTTTCAAACAGTCCTTGTATAGAATAGTTTTATACTTTCTCTCCTGATCAGCTTTCCTCTGGATGAGCTCCAGTTTATCAATTTATTGGGTGTCTATTGTAATAAATAATGGTGGACTCATTTTCTTGAGTTCAAATTCAGCTTTAGACACTTATTAGCTGTGTGACTCTGGGCAAGTTAATCTGTTTGCCTCAGTTTCCTCATCTGTAAAATAAGCTGGAGAAGGAAATGGCAAACTATTCCATTATATTTGCTAAGAAAACACCAAACAGGGTCACAAAGAGTTGAACATGACTAAAACTGAACAACCATGAATTATGATGGGAGAATCCTTCTTCTTCACCATGTACCATAGTTAAAGCACAACTGATGGAGCATACATAAAGCTAAGGTGAGATCCCATTGCCATTTGGGAGACGGGGGAGATATGTAGCTCTAGCAACTGAAGGATTTATGATTTCAAGTGATGAACAATTTCCTTATTGGCCATGGAGCTGAGAAGAGCTACACATTAAGCAATCTTAAATGTAAGAATCTCTACGTAGTCTTTTTCCTTCCTCTAGAATGTGTGATGTGAAAATGTTTTGGGGGGACTTTGTAGGGGGGGATGGGGTTAAGAACGCCTTCATTTCCCCTCCAGCATCTATGGTGGCTATTTCCAGTAGATAGTTACAGCATGTGATTGTCTAGTTGAGCCAGATTCAGGGTTTCAAGCCCTTAATACATCTCCTATTTGTTCTGAACATGTGCCCAAATGGTAAAATTGAAATGAAACTTTTCTGCTTAGGAAACACTTTAAAAATTCAATAGGGTGACAACTCTCTGAGTCCTACAGTTGGTACTTTTTGGGAAGCACTCTAGGCACTTCAACTATAATGTTTCTTGGAGGAGTATATGACTACCAATAGGAAAAGAATGACTCTAATCCCTGGGAGGGATCTTGGAGAAATTGATATAGTGCACAATAAAGAAAAAAAGGAAACGTCTATTCAGCAATATAATTAAAAATTCCATTATGTTTATGATTTATGTATCAAATAGGAGTTAGGTTTCTGTATCATATTTTAAGTCTTTGTCACTGTGTACTTATGAATCTTCTGAGCTTACAAGTTGGGAGGTGGGCAGTTTAAGAAGGAAAATAAATAGCTGTCATAACTAATTACACTGTACATCAAGTGTATTTCCACATATTTTTGGATTGTAGAACCAAATTTGAATTTTAAATGATATTCCCTGGAGATCCAAGGTTGGAACATAAAGAACTAGAAAATGCAAGAAAAGGCCTGATTTTAATTCTTTAGATACTTTTATTCCCCCAGAATGACCCAGGTTTGAGCCCAGAAATCCCTTAGTAGAAGAGAGAGTCCCTGTCCCCCCTGTCCCCCCTATTATTACACTATCATGTTAAGCATATTTTATAGAATAGAATACACACAAAGAGACCCAAAATTTTACACTTAAGACATTTCTTCAATTTTTCCATAAAATGAATTTTACTTCATTAAATATTAATTTGAATAATAAATTCTAAGTTACATTTGTAAAAAAGCCAAAATGAGTTCTGAAGCTTTGTACTGAGGGAAGGATAGGAAAGGTAGAGTTACATTTTATTTGAAAATGCTCACTCATGCCTCTATGCTCATAATTATATACTCACAAAGGCAGGAAGCTATTCTAGTTTATGCTAAATAACCTGGAATTTTATTTAAAAAAATATATGTATATATATATATATATGTATATATATATATATATGATACTCTCTAGTACCTTTGGCCAATTGGCCAAAAACTATAGCAGAGACTATGAAAAGAGAAATAAAAAGCTCTTTCCGTACACCCACACACTCACACACACATACACCCACACACATACATATATGTATATCTGGTAGGGTATGGTTACCAATATCTCAGTTGTAAAAGGAAAAATCAAGCAAAATGTTTTTGTTGTTCAATTGTTTTTCAGTTGTGTCTGACTCTTCCTGATCATATCTCTGGTGTTTTCTGGGCAAAGATAATTGAGTAATTTGTCCTTCCTTTCTCCAGCTCATTTTACAGATGAGTAAACTGAGGCAAACTGTGACTTGCCCAGAATCATACGGTTGGCATCTGAGACTGGATTTGAATTCAGGAAGTAGAATCTTTCTCTCTCCTCTCCCAGCACTCTATCTACTTTTTGCCATCAAAATTAATGACAATAGAATCATGTTCCATTCTGCTTCCCTACCCCTACCTCTTTTAGACAAGTTGCTTATGGAGTGAGTGGGTAGGTGCTAGTCCAAGCTTTTCATACCATCATTTAATGGGATTTTACTGACAGTCTATTATTCTAATTGCTAGGATAGGCCAGAGAGCATTTCTTTCTAAACACTTCTTTCCCAAATGAATTGTGCTTAGGGAAGACACATTCCTTCACTGATTTCATAATCCTTCTGAAGAGGTCTAAAATTGTGTCCCAATTAGGTTAACCATGCACACAATCAAAGTTGAATTGGCAATATACAAATGAAAAGCATTGTTCACTCTGGGACTATTAGTAGCACAATGGTGTATAAAAAAGGCTGACACAAGAAATTCAGCATGGTGATTGAAAATATATTGCCGACAAGACACAAAATCTTAGACAAAAACAAAGGCTGCAGCGATCAGCTTTGACAAATGCTATGATAGACTCAGGTTTACCACAAACTTCCTATTTATATTTTTGGAGGAAACTTTATCAGCACCACCTGCAAGCTCTGTGAGCTTTCTTACGAGAGGCAATATGGTATAGCTAGATTTGGAGTCCCAGGTCTGTTACTTTCTTATCTAAATGACTTTGAATAAGTCATTATCTCACTGGGAACTTTCAGCACTAAGATAACTAACATTATGTTAACTTTTTAAAGTCTGTGAGCCCTTGACATATTTATTCCATTTGATACTCATAATACCCCTATGACTTAACCCAGGATCCTATAGTTAGGAAATATCTAAGACAGGATTCACACTCAGGTTTTCCTGATGCCAAATCTAACACTATTATATTCCCAGGTTGAGGGAGAACAAGTATTTTTAAAAGTTCTTTCTATATATCAGGCACTGTTCTAAGCACTTTTCAGATATTATTTCATCCCTTAAGACAACCCTAACTAAGACAAAAAAAGTTGTGACTTGAAAGTTTGTAGCCATATTTCAACTTATGTCTTCCTGATTCTAGGCCCAGCATTCTCTCCTGTCTGCTACCTACCTTTTTTTTTTCCCCTGAGGAGCCAAAGCTTTGTGTTGTAAGGTTTGAGTGGTAAAGATGCTACAGTTGAATTAGCAGAAGACACAAACAGGACAGAAGTTTTTAGCATTGAAAATTCACATACTCTGCCACACCAAAGTGGGGTACTGGGTCAATGAGTTATTTAAGCAATGCACTCCAGAGTAGAGCCAGATATCTCCTGTTGTCTTAGTCACTGGGTCACTAACTATTCCTTTTTAGAATCATAGTAGAGTATATAAGATCTGCATCTCTCACCCTATTTTTTTTTCATGTTCATCACTGCTTTTTGCTTTCAAAATTTGAATAAATTTGGGACATATAAAATTAAAAGTAATCCTTAATAAATCCAAAATAATAAATATAATAATCTGTAGATTAACTTAGTATTGTCATATTTATTATATTAATGCAAGCTATAATAAATAAATAATAAAATCCAAAGCACACAAAGAATACTGGGAGATACAATGAGGGCGAGACCCTCCCTACCAAGCTAACAATTTCTACCTAACAGCAACAGCTCACATGAAGGAAAGTCTCCGGATCTCACTGTTTGTTCAACCTTTGGGCTGTGGTAGGAAATGGGCCACTATCTCTTGGGTCAGGTGACCTTATGAAAACCCCAGAAATAGAAAGTTCCTTCTGCCTTCTGGAGATACACTGCTTAAGTTTCAAAATGTGGTTGGTATAGCTGGTATTATCTTCAAGCTTGCAAGGTGACAACTCCATTTTGGCTTCCCTTTCTTGTCTTTGCAGTCTTGTTTCCTCATTTTTCTCCAACCTCTACTGCTCACTGATAACCTGGAACTTCCAAGACTTCATTAAGTAACTAACTGGTGTAGAGAAAAGTGTCAGGTGAAGATGTAATACAGTGAACACAATAGGATATGGTGTATAGCTTTACATTTTGGAGCTTTTCACATGGATACTCATTTTCAAATCAATTGACAAGCATATAGTTAATACTTATAATGTCAGAGACTGTGTTAAGCCCTGGAAGTACAAAGAGAAATGGTTCTTGCCCTCTAGATGCATTTATTTTACTGGGTTCCCCTATCCTATGTTCCACACTGCAGCTCTACCCAATTTAATATGACAATTACAGCATAAGACAACCATTTCACATTAAAAAAAAAGAAAAGTAAAAAAAATCCCTCAAAATGCCAGAAAATGAATGTAAACTCATATAAGTGAATAATCATAATGTGAATACATTGCATATTATCAGAATATAATGTATCAGTCCCTAATCTATGTAGGTCTAACAAAAAAAATTACTAACACAAAAGGCCTAGAAGACTCAAAAAATTTGCTTTTGCTCATAATTGTTTAATAATTAACTAAGCATCTATTATGGGCCCAATATACTCTGTTGGATGCTAAAGATTCAAAAACAAAAGTGAAACAGTTCCTAGAAAAACCATTCTCTGCCCATCAAATTACCTCACTAATGGCAGAACTGCTGCATTAAGGTCTTCAAAACATCAGCTTAAAAAAATGTAAAGAGAATCACAGGAATAAAAAGAACATTAGAACATTACAACATTGCTATTTCTATCAGCTCTTAGATGCAGTGCATTTGAATTTTGAATATTATACATTAGAATGTTTGTTTTTAAACATACATTTTACGAGGCAAGAAAACCAAATGGTTCTTCCCAATGTTCCCAGTTCCACAGGTGATATATTCTGAAGATGGATTATAAATGTAAGAAAAATCTCTCAGGCTGACCAGTCATTCCCATGTGGAAGCTACATGCTGGCAAGCAGCTCATATCAACCACATAAAACAATCCACTCTGGGTATAGTAAATCATTCT
This sequence comes from Sarcophilus harrisii, assembly GCF_902635505.1. Taxonomy (NCBI): domain Eukaryota; kingdom Metazoa; phylum Chordata; class Mammalia; order Dasyuromorphia; family Dasyuridae; genus Sarcophilus; species Sarcophilus harrisii. The sequence goes on from NC_045426.1 coordinate 476,809,125, forward strand.
GTGAGCTGCCTCCTCCTACAATCATAGCAACTTGTGAAGATTCCCCTAAATTTGGATTCAGTGACATGGAACACAGCCAATGAGCTACACAGCAGTTACCAAACAGCTGCAAATCCATACTTATTTTATCATTTGTACATATAATACAAAAACATGTACATATGCAGAGCCAAGACAAGACATTTTGGCTTTACTAATACTGGTCAAAGCCAAAAGTTAGATTTCATTAAAGAGGCTTAAATGTTTCCCCTCCTGCCATTATTTCCTAATCATACAATGTTTAAAAATAAAACAAAGTTAAAATTTTAGTATCTAGGGCTGAAAACTAAATCTCAGGGAAGTAAAATGAACTGCCCAAGTTAACAGAGGTAGTAAATATCAGTTACCATTTGAATTCAGGTCTGGTGACTAAGTTCTTTTTACTCCTAAGAATTTTATTTTTATTGTATCCATTTCTATAAAATATACATGTGGTATACTTTATAAAGTCATAAAGTATGTGTGTAGATTAACTTAGATAGTATTGTCATATTTATTATATTGGTACAAGCTATGAACATTAAATATCCCTCCATTTATTTAGGTTTGCCTTTTTTCTAAAAGACTGTTTTATAATTATTTCTTTGAGGTCTTTTATGTATACTAGCAGCCGACCTTTTGAATACCTTATACATTTTGTAATTATTTGAATGTAATTACTCATTCAGTTGATTTTACTATGAGATATGAGATAACCCTAATATTTTCAGCTTTTTAAAAAAAATTGTTTTTTAGTATTTCTTGTTGCTTCATTATATCATTGGCTTCTATTTGTTCCTTTCTGATTTTCAGGGAGTTTGATGCTTGGGCAAGAATTTTTTTAATCTTTTGTATCAAACTGTTAATTCTCTTTTCATTCTTTCATGTATAACTCTCTCTCTCTTTTTTTTTTTTAATTTAATAGCCTTTTATTTACAGGATATATACATGGGTAACTTTACAGCATTAACAATTGCCAAACCTTTTGTTCCAATTTTTCACCTCTTACCCCCCCCCCCACCCCCTCCCCTAGATGGCAGGATGACCAGTAGATGTTAAATATATTAAAATATAAATTAGATCATGTATAACTCTCATTTCTTTTCCATTTCCCCCCTCTAACACTCTCATTTCATTTATAAAATGTCAAACTCTTGCTTCATCTCTTTTATGAATTTTAGTTGATTTTTTGTCCAAGCTGTGTTTTTCTCTGAAGTTTTACAGCCCCTCTAAGTCAGCTGGAATGCTCAGTTGCTTCAGAGTGGCAGAACTTCTGCTCTTTTTTGATCTATGATTCCTACCCTGGTTGTTCTTCCGCAGATTGGACTAGATGTACAAATGAGACCTTTTTCTGAATCACTTATATCAGGTGCTGATTTTTTAACTTCCTTTTTTGGGGTATATTGTCTACCCCCCCCCCCAACTGGGAACACTAATCTTTTATTGCAGATCCCTTTTTTAGGTCACTCTGGATGTATGAACTGAAATGAGGTAGAAGACAACAAAACTGCTAAATATTATCTGTTTTCCTTCACAGTGTTCCAGTAAGGATCTTGGACTTTCTCTTCCTCTAGTGCACAGATTCTCCCCACCCACTGGAGTAATCTGGTTTGATTCTAGATCTCAAAGTCCAAAGACCTCCTTGCTATAGACAAATGGTTCCCCATGCCTTAGATTTCCTCATTGGGAACTGGTCTGATTAATTTTTTAGAATTCTAAATTATTTATTACCCTATACCATCTTGTTTCATCCTCTAAGGTATTTTTGCTGGTTTTTCTTTGACACTGATTCTCAGGTGGGAAGTACAATGGCCATTCAAAGACCTGATCTCATTGTTGACTTTCCCCTCCTTCATGTCCAACCTCTCTTTAGGCTGCCAGGTGGCTTCCCCAATCTACCATGTTGGGGTTTAATGGTAAACCCCATATTGGTGTCAACAAGCATCCTCAGCACTTGGCTTTTGGTCCACTTGATTATAAGCAATGCCATCTTTTGATTTTAGATAAATGCTTTTGATAATATTAAGGAAAGATCCTTCTATATCAATGGCTTTTAGTGATTTTAGGAATTATGAATGTTATATTTTCTAAAAGATTTTCTCTACCTCTATGTATATGATAGATAATATGCCTTTTTTTAATTTATAAGATTACATATACTATTTTCCTAATACTGAACCATCCTTGAATCTCTAGGATAAATATATATAACTTGGTCATTATGAAAATTATATTTCATTTGCCACTCTAATTTATTTTACTAAAATGTACTTAATATGCCTGCATTAATATACACTATTGATACCGACCTATAATTCTCTTTTTCTAATTCATCTCTTCTTAGTTTGAGTATTAGGACCATATTTGACCTTAGAAGACCTTCTTTCTTTTAAAAAGAATATAGCATTAAGATTAATTTTTGAAATATATTTGCATTCATTAATTCATTAATAAATTAGTTAATGAACAGTATTTTTGATAGCTCTTTATGATTGCTTGCTCAGTTTCTCTTTCTCAAATTAGGTTCTTTAATAGCTCTATTTCTTGTTTTTTATTGTAATTCTTAAAAAAAAAGATATTCATGTATTCTCTTTTAATTCTGTTGTCCTAGCATATAATTGTGTCCAGTAATTTTTGATAATACCTTTTGTTTCTTTGTTATAAATTTATTTATTATTTTTAACAATTTAATTTTCCATTCTCCTTTAAACTCAAATAATTTCACAATATTTTGTGAATAATAGAATTTGAGAGTTGGAAGGATTATCAATGATTTGGCCCAACCAATACCCAACCAAGCCCCACTGATAAATAAAATCCATCATCTCTTGAGAAATTCTATTTCATTTTTTCAGAATTCTAATTATTGAAAAATTTTTCCTGGTACTAAATCTAAAATTTCCTCTTTGTAATTTTCAGTTTTTGCTCCCTTGTTCTGCTCTCTGAATTGATCAGAATGTCTAATCTCTTTTACATTTGACAGTTAATAATAATAGCCAATAAACATTGATTAAATACCTACTATGTACCTGACAGTTTTAAGAGTACAGACTTGCAAATACTTGAAGAGTATTTCTCTCACTCCATCAAGTACTGGGTTAAATTTAGTAGTTCTTCAGTTTCCTAAGTCTGAAAATGGTACTTTATTCAGTTTAGAATATTTTCAACTGTTTCCAATTTGTTTCTCTTATTTAAAAATTGTGGTGTTCTCTCCTTTTTTATAAAATATAATCATTCTCTCTGGGAGCAGGTTTCTTGGGGAGGTTTTCTGGAGGCAGCCTTAGTTTCAGTTCAGATCAATAATCACTCCAAATAAAGCCAACTGATAAAATCCAAACATTTATTTCTCCAAGAGCTCTTGCAGCTTTGTCCTTTGCTTCTGCCTCTGCTTTCTTCAGCCTCCAGCCAGCACCAAGGTGGGAGATGGAATGAATCTGACTCCACCTCCAAGAGTGGGCTTGTGGGCTTCCTCCCAGAGTCTCTGCCAGCTTTAGCTTCTCTTCTTCCAAATATCTCCAGCCAGCACCAAGGTGAAAGTTGGAATGATTTTGTCTTGCCTCTGAGAGAGGGCTTCTGGCTCTCCCAGAGTGCTCTTTGGCCCTAAAAGCTTCTTGCTAATATGAGCTCTCTAAAGATGTGAACACAAACATTGTTTCTGTCAGTTCCGCTTAGTACCTTGTTTCAAGTTCTGGCCCATAACATCTCCTTGTAAGAGCAGATCAATCATTCTGAACCATGCTAAATTAGATAATTATTGTCTCTATCAATTCTAATGACTTAACAGCTTGTAAGGATTCTAAAAGAAAATGTTTTGGTCTGTGCTTGTTTGAAGTCATTTGCATTGTAACTTAGTTGATTTTCTTGGTTTCTTTGCATGTTCAATTCATTAAACCTCTCTTTTTCTATTTTGTTAATATATTGCATTTGCTAACTCTCAAATATTTTGGAAAATACCTTATAAATATAATTCTCTTTAATATTCTTTTTATAATTTATTCTTTCTCACTCATGTAAGTTAGTTACACAATCCTCAATTATGTTTATATCTTTTGTTCATTTTCCTTTACTAATTATTATTTTTACTGTATTATGATTTGTAAAAAACATGACCTAGATTTTTATATTTTCTTATAATTGCTATCTCCTAGCACATGATTAATTTTTGTAGAGTTATCAGGTGACATTGGAAAAAAGAACATATTTTAAATATTCCTGCATGCCACTTCCTGTGGTTGTACACCTTACTAAAAGTCGCATATGATCAGAGATTCTTGATTGGTTTCCATGGTAAATCATTCAGGGCTATGTCAAAGGTGATTGGCAACTGAACAAAAATAGCTGTCCACATAATAGCAAGAGGAATTGTAATTGCTCTTAGTTTCTCTTGAACATGCAACTTAAGAATCTGGCAATTTTTTCTTGGCTCTCCCATTGGCAGGGTATTTTGCTTCCTTCCCCACTGCAGTAGCAGCCCCCTAGGTACTCATAATGCAAGTGACAATTAGTACATATGTTTGCCTATGTGTACTGATGTTGGATCTCAAATCCTGGCTATTTCTTTCTTCTCTTTTGTGATTCCTTCCCTAAGATCAGTTGACCCAACAGTGTTCTTGAGAAATAGATGTTTGCAGCCTGGGCAGCTCTTTTGTTAGTCTGAGTGGTCAGTAGTTATCCAGAGTTATTTGGCAACAGGAGGTATTTTTTTTTCAAACAGACCTTTCTTGGAAAAGATGACCATCACCTGGAAGATGAGCTATACTTTCACTGGCCAGAAGGTCAGAACCTTGGGCTGCTGCTTGAACATTCTAATGAGGGAGACAATATCCCAAAAAAGTACATACAAGATATACAGAATGTAAATGAAAAGACATTCTTAAAAGGAACTAAGAGTGGGGGACTAAGAAAGACCTGCCACAGAAGTTGAGAATTCATCTGGGTCTTGAGGGAAATAAGGAGGTATAGGTATAAAGGAGGTATAAAAGCATTCTGGGGATGAGGAAGAATCATTGAAAAGATATACTCAGGAGATGCAGTGGTGGGCAGTAAGAAGGCCAGTGTCAATTGATTGTGAAGTATATGAAAGATAGTAATATGTAAGAAAATTTGCACAGTAGGAAAGACTACTAAGGGATTGAATTAGCAAAGGATTTTATAAATGATCCGATAAGAGATAGTGGAGCAGTGTCAATCGTAGATTATATATGAAGGATAGTAATATGTAAGAAAATTTGCACAGTGGGAAAGATCGTTAAGGGATTGAACTAGCAAAGGATTTTATAAATGATCCTAAAGAGATAGTGGAGCTTTCTGAGTTGGAGGCTGGGGTTTACATGATTAGACCTGCTCTTTAGGAAAATCACTTTAACAGCTGAAAGGAAAGATGATATAGAGGAGAGAAAATAGAATAAACATAAGGGGATGAAGGCAAGAATCAGGGTGGTGGTCAGGTAAGCCGAAAGAAGGAAACTTATATGAGAGGTATTGTGAAAGGAGAAATGAGATTTGGTAACAAATTAAGATATACATGATTAGTGAGAAGCCAAGAAAGTCAAAAAGGTTGAGAGTCTAGGGGTCTGGGAGAATGGTGGTGTCCTTGACAATAAAAAGAAATGTGGAAGAGGGGAGGACTTGTGGAGAAAGGAAACTCATTCTATTTTCTACACTTGAAATTTGCGATATCTGTGGAAAACCAAGTTCAAGAAATTTAAGAAGCAGTTGGTAATATATAACAGAATTCAGAAGGGAGGTTAAGGACTGGAGCTATAGATCTGGGTATCATCTGCTTAGAAATAATCATTGAATCAAAGAGAGTTGATGTGATTAAAAAGTGAAATAGTATATAGAGAAAAGAGGACCAGGATAGACTTTTGGAAGACAATCAAAGTTAATAGGTATGATTTGGGTAAAAATTCAGCAAAAGAGATGGAGAAGGAATAGACAAGCAGTTAAAGAGAAACAAGAGAGAGCAATGTCACCAATACTTAAGAGCAGAGAGTATCCAGAGAAAAGGTAACAGACAGTATCAAAGTTTGCAGAAGATGAGGATTGAAAACAAAGCATGAGATTTGTTAATTAAGAGATTGGTAATTTTGGAGAAAGAATTTAGTTGAACAATAAGGCTGGAAGCTAGACTGCTGAGGATTTAAACAGAGCTAAAGGAGAAGTGAAGGTACCAAATATAGAAAATTTTCTTAAGGGGAACTTAGGTATAAGTGGAGGAGAAATATAGGATAACTAGCATAGAAGGTCAGATAAAGTAGGGTTTTTTTTTTTAATGGAAAGAAGAGATATGGGCATGTTTACAAGCAGCAGGGAAGCAGCCAGAGAATAAATATGGGAAGATAATTTGAGGGGATGGAAGGATCAAGGTGGACTGAGCATAGGGAAAGTTCCCATATTGACAGAGTTCAGTGAAAGTAATGCGGTGGAAGAATAGATAAGTCATGATCAGAGAAGAAAATTTCAGAACTGAGAATCTGTGATGGAACATATATGTTTGAGTCTACAGTATGGTCATCCCTTTTGTAAGCAGCTGAAGCTGAATGGAGATCTGAGATGGAGGATGGATTAGGAAGTCAGGTTGTTACAAGAATCATTGATGTGAATATCTTATTCCTGGAAAAATGATGGAATTGTGTTTTCCCTGATGGCAACACTAATTTCATTAGAGTACTGTGAACACTCAATATTATTTGTGGACTGAATTTTGTCTCTTGCTTAGACCAGAGCCTCTTAATTTTTTTTCCTTGAAACCCCTTTTCATCTGAGAAATTTTTACACAACCCTAGATATACAGAAATATAAAATAGATGTGCAAATTTACTAATAATAAATCATAAAGAAATTTATTTTAAAACAATTGTTATATGTAATTTTATCATTTATTAAAGATGAAAGCAAGTTTGCATACTTATGAGATTCTTCATTTTTACATAAAAATTAAATCTTAGTAGAATATCTGATACCTTTTATTGTTGTCAAATTTTTCATGACCCCTCATTCAGTTATGTGACCCCATATAGTTATGACCCAAGGTTTAAGAAGCTTTGGCTTAGATAAGTACTCCAAGTCAGGTAACCATTCAGTTTAGAGCAGAAATCAAACCAATACAGTAATGAATGCTAACAAAACACATCTGAGTTAATTGTGTACTGCACAAATGATCTCCTTGAGGAGCTAACCCTCTAAGAAGCTTTATTCCAAGAAGCTATTAAAGCCAAGTTATTACTGGAAAAAATAATATAAGATCCATGAATTCCCAAAGGCCGTTCTGTATAGTTTTGGCATCTGTCATTTTCTACCACAGTGACTCCATCATATACTATTTCAATATTAGATCTGTATTCTAGTTGGAAAATAAAATAAACACACAACTAAAAGAGAATATCTAATTTGTATAGAAGTCAGAGGTTCACAGTAAAGACTAGTAAAAATCCTGTTGCTTGTCTTGATTTGAGTTTTCCTGATAGTAGCTTGATAACACAGCTGGAGTTATTTTGAAATGTTCCTGCATAAGGCTAGCTAAATTTAGGACAGAACCAATAATATTATTGCAAATATTTTAAGCAGAAATATATTGGTATATGCCATATTAAAAATCTACATTATCTCCAACTCACACCCATCATCACATTGTCAAAGTTGACCAAAAAAAATGGTAAATGTTGGAGAAGGGGAAAGTCATATTAATGTACTTTGTTAGTCTAGCCATTCTTGTAAAGAAATCAAAACTAGATCTCAAAAGTTAGTAAACTGTTTTGCCTTGCTTTTATTCACAAACCTACTTATCCAGCCCTCACCTCCCTCCTGACTTTTAGTCTTGCATATACAACTGTCTATTGTACATCTCAAACTAATGTCTGAGATATATGTGTTTTTATCTTAAATTTGACATGTTCAAAATTCAATTATCTTTTATTGAATTTAAAATTATTATTATGAATGAATATCTTTAATGATCTCATTATCTTTTTTCCCAAACACTTCTCTCTTTGAATTTCCCTGTTATTGTTGAGAATACCACCATGCTCCCAGTCATCCAAGATTGCAACTGAGGTCCCACTCATCCTTAATCCCTTTCTCTCTCTCTCACTTATCCCTCCCAATAGCCAATCTGTTGCCAATACTTAACCATTTTGACATCTCATATATACTTCCTTCTCTCCTTCGATATAGGTACAGATCTCATCACCTTCCAATTGAAATACTTTATGTATGATCTTCCTGTCTCAAGCCACTTGCCAAACCAGTCTATCCATTCATTTAGCAAAATGACCTTCTTAAAGGTCAAATCTGATCCAGTCATCCTTCCCCTTCTGTTTAATATACTCCAATGGCTCCCAATCACCTCTAGGCTCTAATATAAAATCCTCTCATATTCAAACCTGGCATCTTCTACATTTCTAGTCTATTTACATATTCATTCCCACATGCCCCTGGGATCCAGTAACAATGACTCTTTGCTTTTTCTCTCACAAGATAATCTATTTCACATTTCCGTGCATTTTCACCAACTCTCCCATGTGCCTGAAATGATCTCCCTCCTTACCTCTCCCTTCTGGCTTCTGTCAAGTCCTGGCTAAAACCCCTACCTTCTACAAAAAAAATCCTTCTTAATTCCCCTTAATGACTAGTGCCTTCCCTCTCTTGATTGTCTCCAATTTATTCTATGTGTGTGTTCATACATAGTATATCTTAATTGCACTAATAGTTGTTATGTACTCAATTAAATATGAGCTCCTTCAGAGCAAAGATTGTTTTTTACATTTCTTTGTATTCACAGTGTTAAGCAGAGTACCTAGAATATTTTAGGTATTTAATAAATGTTTGTTGAAAAGGGTCATGTTGAAAAATGCTAGTCACATCCAGAGAAAGAACCGATGGAGTCTGAATGCAGATCAAACCATACATTTTTCACTTTATTTTTTATGGGATTTTTTTTTCTTTTTACAAGATGACTAATATAGAAATATGATTTATACAACTGCACATATATCAACCTATATCAAATTGCTTATCATCTTAAAGAGGGAAGAGGTGAGTGAGGGAAGGAGAAAATTTGGAATTCAAAATTTTTTTTTGGAAATGAAGGTTAAAATTTGTCTTTACATGTAATTGGAAAATAGAAATGCTGTTAAAAATAAATAAAAAATAAAATAGCTAATTAAAATCTTTGTTGACTGTCCAAACTGTGTATATTCTCTGACACAGTGATAACTACTACTCCTAAGACATCAATGTAAAAGGAAAAGGACCTATATGTACAGAAATATTTATACAAACAGTTTTTGTTGTGACAAAGAACCAGTGACTCAGCAGATATGCACCAACTTAGAAATGACTGAAAAATGTTATATAAAAATAATAGAATATTATTGCATTATAAGAAATTATGAAAGACAGTTTCAGAGAATCTAGGAAGATTTATATGACAGAATCAGAGTGAAGTGAAAAGAATTGGGGGTACAATTTATGTAACAGCTACATTGTAAAAGACAAAGGACTAAATAGATCAATGCAATCACAATTTCTGAGGACAGATGATGAAGCATGCTATCTATCCATCCCCAGTGAGAGTGATGGACTCAAAACACAAAATTAGAAATACTTTTGGATGTGCCCAGTATGGAAATTTGTTTTGTTTTGACTATGCTTATTTTTTAATAAGATGGGCTTTCTTCCCCCCTTTCTTCTTCCAGTTTTTATGGGAGGTAATGGAAAGGAAACAGCAATTAGAAATAGCAACTTTTTACCCCAAATAAGAAAAGATCAAAAGGAATCATAGACAAGTAAAACAACTTTGAAAATTATATCATAAATGTAATTTTAAAATAAATTTAAAATAAAATAAATTTTTAAAAAGTAAGGTTTATACAACCAATCGACAATTTTATATATAATTTTCTTCTTTTCTACAATGTATATGGAAACATTCATTTTATTGAGTATTTGTTAAATTCAGAATAAAGAAAAGATAAAATGGAAAGAAAAGTAGGGGGAAATGAAATCTCTTCTCTATAGAGAAAAACTTACAAGCTGAGCATTGGCCAATTTTAGAGAAGCCATTGATTCATCTCAAGAAATATTAAAATATTTATTATGTGGGATCTATACAAATTAGAATTAAATGGAATAATGTTTGTAAAAACACTTAGAACGGGGTCTAGCACATAGTAGGAACTTAATTAAATGCTTACTCTCTCCCTCCCCTTCCCTTTCCTCCTAGAAATCTGCAGGAAGCTGCATTTCCATTTAGCAAAACATTTGACCTTCTGCCATCTGGAATCCAGATGCCTGGAGCACAGAAACCAGAGGTCTTCTTCCCCTAATTAAGGAGTTAAAATTAGAGGCAACATCTCTTGGAAGCACATTGCCAAATACCAAATTTTGAGGAGAATTACCTACTGGTTTTCTTCTGTCAATGGAACAGGTTATAATAATCTACCTCTAGTAGTCATCCACTCTTAATCATCCAGTTTTATCTCCTAAATAAGTACAAGTGGAAAAGCCATACAACCTTCTGTTGAATGCTCACTCCTATTCTTATTGTCCCTAATCCTTCCCATTCCCATTATAACCCCAATTAACCCACTGCCTAGCTCACTCTATTATGCCTTTTGGAGTCCCTAATCCAAATAACCATAAACTCTATTACATCCTTGAACTTTTGGACCAACGTTCCTTCTACTTCTCCACTGTAGTAAAAACCTCACTCCTCAGGGAACAATGTTCCTTGTAATCCCCTTGACTAATGGTTACTTCTCCATTTCACTACTTCTCTTTATAACACCAACATTCACCCATGTCTCCCAGAGTTTTAGCCTTGGATCTAACTTTTATTGTTCCACTTCATCTCCCTCCCCCATCCCCCCAGCCAAACAAACTCAGGTCCTGTCCATTCCATCTCTTTATTACCTTTCGCACAGACTTCCTCTCTCTGATTTCTACTGTGAATTCCCCGCTGCTCCTGGGCTGGTAGGTATCATTGTGCATTGAGCACTGAGTCCAAATTGAGCTTCAGACACTAACTGTGTGACTCTGGGTTTAAACTTAAACTTGAACTCTGACTGATTGGGTTCCTCACCTGACAAATGGTGATAATAATAATAGCATTTACATCACAGGCTGTTTTGAGGATCAAATGAGAAATTATTCGTAAAGTACTTGTCTCATAATAAGTACTTAATAAATGCTTATTCTTCCTCATTGCCCTCAGTTTAGGTTCTTCTTACAAAGCAATCAAAAAACTTTTATTAATCACTTAGCGTTGTGTTAAAAGCTACAGATATTGTACAGATAAAGGTAAAAAACAATCCCTGCTCTCAAACAACTCACACTCAAATTCAGGAGACAGCGTGTAAAAAACTGTTGGCGTTCTGTCATGTCCCTTCATGACCCTGAGGACTGTACTGTTTATGGGATTAGCAAAGACACTGGAATGTTTGCCTTTTTTTTTTTTCTGCAATAGATCAAAGCAAACAGGGATTAGTGGTCCTCAAGGGTCACATAGCTAAGTTAAGTGTCTAAGGCTAGATTTGAACTCAGGTCATCCTAATTTTAGTTCGATCACTCTATCCTCCTTTAAGTATTATTTCAGATCAAATGATGAACTGTGCAAGTTCCACCCTATCATAGGAGGTAATAACCAATTTGCATAATAATTAGACATATGAAAGCTGTAGAAAAAGCATGAAGAAAATTCATCAATTGAAAACATTTGTCCCAGGAGCATAACCTTAAGACTATTAATATTGTAAATTGGCTCTAGTCCAGGGACATGAATCCAGCAAAAATATGGAGGTTGGGCACTACCAGTTCATCTGTTGTCCAAAGGATTTTAGGGTTTTGGTGATGAACTAAAAGTATAGGTCAAAATTAAAATGAAGCTCTTCCCCACTTTCTTAAGTTCATTCTAAAAGTAACAGAATCCCCAGAATGGCAATGACCCAGGACCAGGCTTGATCTCACAAAACCTAGAAGAGAACTGGTTTTAATAAGTAAAGGGGGACTTGCTGCAGAAGAAAAGGGTATTTATTTCACTGTACTTTCTTCATAGTTTCATGGATTTCCAATGAATTATAGGCCTCTGTACTGGAGGAAAAAGAAGAGGGAATAATACAACTACTCTGATTTAGAACTTGATTATAGTCAAGTCAATATGCATTTATTGAACACTTATCATTAATTATTAAAATGTAAAAGCATGGGAATCAGCCTGTTTAGGTGGATGAGGTCAGTAAGTGACATTCTCTCCACATACTTCTTCCCTGGCAAATTAGGGAGTGCAGATTTATAAACTCCAAGGTGATTTTGATGTGGGAATTAATGTCATTTCATCATGCTCTTGTGCATTTTATACCAAAGTTCATAAACACAGAAAGAGAATATTGATCCCATAATGGAAATTTTTTTTCTCTTCAATCCTGTCAGGTATTCTAGTTATTGGAGAGTTGGACAGCCAGGGATTAGTTTCATTTCATAACCTTTTTAAGAACTTAACCTAGTTCTGAAGCTCTATGCCATCAATGATCTAAGGGGAGAGGGACTATAAAAGAAGCAAAATAGCATCAAATAGTTCCCTAACACTACTAAAAGCACAGCAACACGTATATTGGTCATTTAGAACTGCCCTAGCATACAGTTTTTATAATACTTACCCCATCAATTAGTATCCCTTTGTGAATAAACTTATAATCCCCATATAAATATCAAACTTATTACATCGCAAACAGCTAACTCCCAGCCTTGTCATTTGAACTTTAAAGCAATGATGTTAGAAGAAAGAGCAAGATGTTGGTGCAACAAATACCTTTTTCAAAAAAGAAATAATGGAAGCAACTTATTGATGTGTTCTCCCAAAACATAGATTATGCAACAATTTTCATTTCCTAACCTTATTAATGTATAACACTATTAACCAGATTCAAGAATTCACCTTAATAACTTAAAAAATGAACACAAATGATTAAGATTTGCAGCCTTCTATAACATAACAAATTCAGACACAACAATATTATAAATCTGTATATATACAGCTCATTAATTTCCCAATCAGCATTCACAGAATCAGAGAAGGAACCTTGGAAGCCATCTAGTCTAACCAATATGTGGAAAAAATTCAAGTAAAAAACATCCAACAAGTGATTATCCAGCCTCTGCTTGAGAACACAGGGCATGGAAACCTTTTCTACCAATGCAGAGAACATTAGCAACTCTTTGGTAACTATAGTCTTAATTTCCTGTTGTTGCTGTTCAGTTGTTCACTCATGACCAATTCTTCATGACTTCATGGAGCATATCATCCATAGGATTTTTTTGGCAAAGATGCTGACATTTCCTTCTCCAGTGAATTAAGGTAAATACAGGTTAAGTGACTTGTCCAGGAACACACAACTAGTATCAGAGACCAAATTTGGATTCAGGTATCTCTGTCTTTAGTCCATCCACTGAGCTGCCTCCTTAGTTTTCTAGGGGCATAAAAGGTGACTTACCTATACTCAGTCCCACAATGTCCAAAAAAGACTGGATATGAGCTGGAAATAAGACCAGACCTTAGAGACTCCAAAGACATTTCTCTATTCTCATGTACAAAGTGTTTACACAATCACACACACACACACACAGTTATCCCTTCCACATCGACTTTTCCTCACTGTGGTTTCGATATATTGCAGGTTGGCATAAGAAATGAAATGAGAACTTTGGGGGAATTTTGTAGAAGCTGTAGACAATTCACAAAGGCCAGCAGATGGCACAGAAAAAATTTAGAAACTCAGAAACACATAAAATATATGTATAGTATTGCATAATATCAACCCAAATTTTACAAGGTAGTACACATATCCCATAAAAGGGAAAGAAAAAATTCAGACTTCTTCTGTGGTATAAAGGCAGGGCTAAAATTTTTATGTAGATTTTTCAGATCATGGGGGTGCTGTGGCTCTAATCCACAGCTGCTGTGGCTGTAGACAATATATGTAAACATATATGTATATACACGCATATATATATATATATGGATACATATTTATGTATGCACACACACATATATGTAGGAAAGACCAATAATACTACAGCCATCTTTAAATATTTTTAATTTTTTAGAAATTGTGAGAGGAAAGAAAGGTATATATTATATCATTTGACACAAAGCACAATGAAAGATAGAAAGGGAGAATTACTTACACATGAGGTTGAAGAACCAGGTCCTAATTTTAATTCTACTGGTAACTTTCTCTGTGACCTTGAGAATGACTCTTGGGCTTTAGTTCTCTCATCTGAAGTGGATAGAAGCTAAGAGCTGTTTCAGCCCTCAGAGTCTATGACTAAGTGACTTAGAACTATGGGATCATAAAATAAGAACTAGAAGTGACTTCAGATGCTGGTGCAAACCTCACTGAACCTACTTCCTAATTGACTCAGGACACATATCTAGATATTACTATGGTCAGAATCTAAGTCTCTTAATTCTGGGCCCTCTGCCCTTTATATAACTATCAAAATAATCATATACACTATAAGTACATTTGAAATACTAATGATAAATGGAGACTGATTTCAATTCTAGTTTTAGCAAGTATAATCCTAAAATAACCTTTTCAATACAAGAGAAGAAAATGTTTGTACCACCTGAGGGAAATCTAAAAACAGTAGGGTTTACAAAAAAACATGCTACCACCTTTCAAATAGTCCCAACATCCATTACTTCTTAGATGTAACCTAGAGCCCTTTTGAATTTCGTATTACTAGAAATTCAAATAAACATCTTTCTAGAGAGCTGACAGAAGTGGAAAACTGTGGTTTTCCCATTAACAAGTAATTTACCAATTGAGCTTCCTCATAAAAAGAATCTAAAAGAATAAGTTTTGAGTGTCTGTTGAATTTAAAGTAATAGATAATAAAATGAAATAAAATATGTAAAAGTATTTTGCAAACCTTAGAGTGCTATATAACTGTCAGCTATTATTAATCATCTGACTCCCACCTACTGTTCCAGTCTTATTTCTTATTATTCACCTTCATTTACTATATTTCATTCAAACTTTCCTGGTAGCTGTTCCTTGGACACAATACTCCATCTTCAGCCTCTTGGTTCCCCATCACCTGGGAAGCCCTTCCTTCTAATAATCTCCACCTCCTAAAATTCTACTTAGAAGACAGAACTTAATAATGGACATCAGATATGCAGCTCTTTAGAGTTTGAAAATTGCTTTACACTTATTATCTCATTTTACCCTTACAAAAATCCCCGTGAAGCTCATTATATCTGCTATTATTTGCATATTATTATATGATATTATCTCATTTAACAGAAGAAGAAATTGAGGTTAAAAGACATTAAGTGATTTTCCAGGGTAGGTTACACAGATAGTATATATGTTTGGAGAGATTTGAATACAGTGATTTTCCTTACTCCCAAATCCAGCAACTCTATCCACTATGTCATGCTGCCTCTTGAAATTTTATAATTTTCATTCCAAAACACCTGCCAAACACTAAGCAGCATATTCAGGAAATAGGAACTTCTCTTTTATGCATCTGAACTCCTAAAAATAATTAATTTCTCTAGATATGATCTCTCCCTTCTTAGATTTGAAAGATACCTTATCTGACTTCACTTAAGGATTTAAAACTACATTTTGTTTTATACTTATTCGTATGCACAATATTTCCCTTGGTGGATTGCAAACACCCTGATAGCAGATACTATGTCTTATTCATGTTTATTCTCCCTTTCCTGGGGTTTAATAAATATCTAAGAAATTTAATATACTTAGGGTTATGATAAAAATACAATTTATTAAGACACAGGAATTATTTGGGGGAAGAAAATAATATCTATACAATTATTATTTTGTTTGCTCTGACCTAAATATAAGCACATATCCATAATAGAAGAAAACAGATTTGGTCAGCAACCATAGAAAAGGAATCCTACAGCCCCCATGATGTTGGGAGATTCGAGGAAACTAATAGAGCTAATTCCTTCCTGTGAGGCTTTAGTAAAGTAACCTCCTGCACAATAGGAAATGAAGAGGAGGGAGAGAAATTAGGAAGGTCACTTCAGGTGAGATTTTTTCAATGCTTTTTATTCCACCTAAAAATGCTCCAGCTACAAGAAAATGTGGCAATAATTGAGACCCTATTTGAATAATTTTCCCATTTCACTTAAATAGAGAAGGTAATACCAGCACCAATGTTAGACATTCTTGATGTTTATTTACTGATTGCCCATCATGTCAACAGCTGCTAGATAATGCAATGGATAGAGAGCACTGAATCTGCAGTCAAGAAGACAAGTTAAAATGCAGCCTTAGACACGAATTAGACACCCTAGGCAAGTCACTTGATTTGTCTCAGTTTTCTCATCTGTAAAATGAGCAGGAGAAGGAAATGGCAAGTCATTCCACTATCTTTGCCAAGAAAATCCTAAATTGGCTCACGAAGAATCAGATACAATTGAACAACAATAAATACATGTTAATACCAGTCCTTTTGAGTCAAGAGCCAAAATTTTTTTGATTATACCATGTATTTTTAGAGGCAAGATGGAGATATGACCCTGAAACCAGGAAGAGTTGGATTTCTGATTCATCTCTGACACATATGACTCCAGGCAAGTCAAAGCCCTACTATCAATTGCAGAGGTCTAGACAGGATTAGGTAGAAGGAGTTTCTTTCACCAGCAGTTTCTAGAACCAATGAAATCACAAACCCAGTCTTTATCCCTATACACATAAACTTGGGTGAATTTTCTCAAATTCCTTTCCACTTCTTCTATAAGTGTCTTGCACCTGTACAGGTTCCCAGGAACCTATTCCAGTGTTCTTTGCCTCTCCCGGAATCTGGCTCACCTCTTAGTTTTAGCAAGTATAATTCTAAAATAAACTTTTCAATCCAAGAGAAGAAAATATTTGTACTACCTGAGAGGAATCTAAAAACAAGAGGGTTTATAAACCTCCTTTCAAGTAGTCCCAATACCCATTACTACTTAGATGTAACCTTTTGAATTGCTAGAAATTCAAATAAACAGCTTTCTAGGGAGCTGACAGAAGTGGAAAACTGTGGTTTTCCCATTAATAAGTAATTTACCTATTGAGCTTCCTCATAAAAGAATCTAAAAGAATAAGTCTTAAGTGTCTGTTGAATTTAATGTAATAGATAATAAAAATGAAATAAAGTACGTAAAAATATTTTGCAAACTGCTCAGAGTACTATGTAACAAACTGATAGGACCTAAAAGAAAAAGGGTTTTGTATAGTTAAATTACAAAGAAAGACTATTCTTTCAGAAATAAATTACAAAAACTGGACCAAATATTTGTAGAACTCATCCGATTTAGTCAACAAGTACTCGTTAAATATTTCCTATGTGCTAATCCCTGAGATAGTAAAAAGCATGGTTTTTGTCCTCAAAGAGCTCATGGCCAGTGGATTTAGTAACAAGACAATTATACAAAATATTGCCCCACTTTATTAGGACACATTTTTTCAGAACCTCTCTTCTCTCCCCCTTTGAATAGGAATCTCTAATAGAAACAATCATATTATGTTTTCAGGGCATTTATGACAACTGTAAGAGAAACACCCACATAATCAGTCACCACTGCCTTCAATAGCAGATTCAGCAACAACATTTAGATAGTAGTAACTCAGGCAACTTTTTTTTTCTTCTCTTTTACTTTTTTCTAAATTAAAAAAAAAAATTGTTAATGAAAATTTGTAATGCAGCAAGGAGAGGAGGGGAGATGAAGCAAAACAACTGTAATAATTTGGAGGAATATTCGAAAACACAGGCAAGATTCTGAGTAGGATAATTGAATCATCAGCTTATAGCTACACACTACAAATGGGTTTTTAAATATTGCCATCTGGTGGAACTTGGGCTCATCGTTTTCTTTTTTCTTTCTTTCTTTTTCTTTTTTTTCCTTTCTATAAATGAACCTTACAGGCATCAGTAGAAAAAGGAATATCTAATATGCCAGTAAGAAAGAAATGAAGGTCAAGAACATTACTATATTTATAAGATGGATCCAAAATATTAAAAAGCAGAATCTTTTATTTTTTAAACCCTCAATCTTTTACACAAAATAAGAAATTTACAACTCTTGTGTCTTTATTTAACATTCCCAAATTTTATTCAGTTATTCAACAAGCATTTATTAAAGACTTCCTATTTATCAAACACTGTTCTAAGGACTTAGGGAATACAAGGACAAATTTAAATCAGTTCCTGCTCTCAAAGAGCTAACAGACTAATACCAAATTGTAAATGGCTTGGAAAGAACTGATGGCCATTGATGCTGCTAGCTACATAAAGTAAGGATGAACAGATGAAGAAAATCCTTAGTTGAAAAATAACTTTCTGACATATTTTCTTCACCACTGACTTTTCCTTTAAAAACTGAATTTTTAAGTTAGTTATTATCCTCATGTTAAGAAAAATTGATAAAAAGGGTAAAAATGATATGGTCAGAGATATGCGAGAGTCAGCTGGGACTCAGTCTTGAGAACCAATTGTTAAATTTTCAGTATGAGCATTTACATCTTGGAAATCTGCAAACACTAAAAATCAGTGTTTGATTTATTATTTTAAGGATTGTCTAATAATGATAGCTAACATTTGTATAGTGCTTCAATGTGCCAGGCACTGTGCAAACTACTTTCCAATTATCTCATTTGATTTTCACATTTGATCCTATAAGATATATAATAAAAGTATTATCCTTACTTTTTGAAGATTTATTATCTTCAAAATGACATTGATGATGATGATTCATATAGCACTTGCTATGTTCCAGGAACTTTACATGTAGTAAGCACTTTACAATTATTATTTCACTTGAGCTTATGAGATACGTGGCATAAGTACTGCTTATACAATGCAGAAATTAAATAATTAAAATAAATTAAAGTTTTTTTTTTAATATTAGCTAACATTTATATTCCATTTGTTATGTGTCAAGTATTGTACTAAACTCTTTATAATTATTCTCTTATTTGATCCTCAATATCTGTCACTGGTAGGTGCTATTATTATCCTTATTTTTTAGAGAAAGAAACTGGGGCAGAGAAAAGTTAATTTGACTTGTCCCAAAGTCATAACCCAGAGGTTGAGTTGCCCAGAATCAAACAGCTAGTCAGTGTTTGATGTTGAATTTGAACTCAGGTGTTCCTGACTCCAGGTCCAGTGTTCTATCCATTGTGTCACTTCACTCACTTCATTAAGAAAGAGATGGAATCCAGACAAAGAATGATGGAGATTGAATGTAAAGCAATATATGCTATGTTCACTTCTTTTTTCTGTTTTTTTCCTCTCCTATGGTTCTTCCCTCTCCTTCAGATTCTTTTCTCTAAATACGATTCATAAAGCAATGTGTATTAAAAATTAAATTTAATTTAAAAAGAAAGAGATAGAGAAAATATTAATAACCCAGATTAAACTTAAAAGTGTGTCATATGTACATTGTTTTTCTATGAGCTGATTATTAAAATATACCAACCCACCCCTGGATACGATATAGTGTCTATGTGTACCTTACCTTAAGCATCCAGGCTTGTTCCTGGTTGTTGAAATGAAGTACTCCCTGAGGAATATGGCACTAGAATAAAAAACAGAGATAGAGGAAGAAAGAACAAGAGAATACACAGTTTAGTACAAGGAGAACATGAGGGAAAACAAAGTCACACAATGGTTACTGGTGATGAAAAAGGAAACAGGAGAACTACATCACAATACCCTGATTCAGTTGCTAATACAATAGCCCAGTGTTTAATTAATACTCTTTACTAGATGGTACTTTTGGCTTTTAGGAGTTAATATATTCTTAGGCATTTGTCAAATGTAACCTAGTCTTTTTTTTGCTCCTAATGGACCTAATTTGTATTTTTATCTCCTATCTTAATGAAACCTTGGTTAGGCAACTAGCAGTGTTTCTTCAGAAATTATAAAAAAGGAAGTACTTCCAATATTGTCCCAAAAAAATGCCTAATCTAAGACTGGAATGTCGACTACTGAAACTCTCATTCTGTTTTTCAGTGACAATAAGAATATTGATCCTAATAGTTTGGTTGAATTTCAACTTCACAATATCAATCAGAACAATATTTTTCCAGGCCAAACTATACCACAGAATAATAAACTACATAAATTTTCAATTAATTAATCAAACAACACACATTTATTAAGAATCTATGAAGTGCTCATCATTGTACTAGTGTCATGGACACAAAAATAAAGGTGAAGCAATCTATGTCCCTAATAGCTTATAATCAGAGGTCCTCAAACTACGGCCTGTACCAGATGTGGCAGCTGAGGACGTTTATCCCCCTCACCCAGGGCCTTTATTTAAAGGCCCACAAAACAAAGTTTTTGTTTTTATTATAGTCCAGCTCTCCAACCGTCCGAGGGACGGTGAACTGGCCCCCTATTTAAAAAGTTTGAGGACCCCTGATAGATGATAGATAGATACACATGTGATACACAAAAATATGTGTGTGTATATATATATACATATATATATTTATTTATTTATACATATAACATATGTATATACACCCACATACCCACAAAATAAATTACTAAGTAAAAATAAGCTAAGTTTTGGGGGCACCTGAACCTGAGTGATCAGAAAAAGCTTGACACAGAGATGAATGAGCTTGCCCTTAAAGGAAACCAGGGCTTCTAAGTAGAAAAAGTGACAAGGGAAGAAGGGGGCATTGAAGCATAAGATACAGCCAGAACAAACTCTGTGGATAAGCAAAAGGCTGGCATGGTCAGGTGGCAGTGTGGTGAAAGGAAGCCAGATTGTGAAGACCTTAAAATGCCAGCAGAAGTTTATATTTGTTCTCTGAGATAATTGACATAAAGGACAAAGTGCTGGACAAAGAATCAGGAAAATCCAAATTTGTCTCCTCCCTCCCTCAATATTTAGCTGCAGGATCCTAGCGGAGGGCAAGCCACTTAACCCTCATCTCAGCCTCAGCTGCCTCATATGCCAAATAGGAGTAATAACAATACCATTTCACAGGGCATTGTTCTGTAGGTCAAAGGAGTTAATTTGTCAAGCTTTCTGCAAAGCTTGAAGCACTATGTAAATTCATTTGTTATTGTTAATAATAATAAGCCACTGAAGTTGATTTTAGTAGGAGAATGACCTGGTCAGACCTGTGCTTTAGGAAAATCACATTGGCAGCTGAGTATAGTTTGGAATGGAAAGAGATTGAGGCAGAGAAATCAGTAGATCATTCTTCCCCTCAATGTTTCTGTACTTTTCAGGTCATCTCCGCATCCTCAAAGAAAGTAAATCTTGGAAGGAATAGGATGCAGACAAATGGATCACAAGACATGGGACACGGAGCTAAAAGGGCCCCTAGTGGTCATCTACTTCAATTCCCTCATTTTGACAGATAAGGGAAATGAAGTTCACAGAGGGTTAAATGGTTCGCCTATAAAGATGATAAATAGCAGAGACAGGGTAAGTCCTGATACTTTTTCCACTTTTCCATAAAGTTTCATGGAAAATGAGTCATTTTAAGTTTGTAGATTTTACTACTTAAAATTAATCTCTTAAAAATTTTCTTGATCAAAGTTAGTCATCAATTCTGCCTTTCACACATCTGATATTTATATGTAATTGAGAAACATTTGACAAAGTAAATAAAAATACAATAAAATACAGATAATATTACATTTTAAAACTAAGTCAATAAATGGTCTGCAGGGACCCTTATGTACAGATCAATGACTCCTGTTTCTACTTGAGTTTGACCTCACTGATATAGATGACATGTGGTCTCCATTCAAGTAATCCTCTCTACTTTTTCCCTACCAGAAAATGAGACTCTATCTCTGGAATCTCCCTGGGCCTTGAATGGCCAATTTTGGGGCTCCTGTTCATAAGCACCTTTCAATTTCCCTTTACATGTGTTTTCCCCTCCTTGGAGTCAGAGACCATTTTACCTATTTGTATCTTCAAATGTTTAGCACAATGTGTGAAACAAAACATTTATTAAATGTTCTATATATCTATCTATTAATATGGATGCTTCATGATGAACCAGCAAAGGAGACTGAGAAGCAGTCACATAGGTAAGAGGCGAAACGAGAAAATTATGTCACAAAATCCAAAGGTAAATCCAGGAAATTGGTATAGTCAATAATTTTAATGCTGATGAAACTTTAAGAAGGATACAAATTAAGGCCTATTGTATTTGGTAATTATAAGAAAACTTGACTTTGCAAAAACTTATTTCAGTTTTGGTAAGGTTGGAAGCCAGATTCCAAAGGGTTAAAAGAAAAAAAAACATAAAAGAAGTGGAGGCCTTGAGTGTAGAAAGTTTTTTTCTTTTTTCTTTTTCTTTTTTTTTATTTAATAGCCTTTTATTTACAGGATATATGCATGGGTAACTTTACAGCATTAACAATTGCCAAACCTCTTGTTCCAATTTTTTACCTCTTACCCCCCCCCACCCCCTCCCCTAGATGGCAGGATGACCAGTAGATATATAAATTAGATACACAATAAGTATACATGACCAAAACATTATTTTGCTGTACAAAAAGAATCAGACTCTGAAATATTGTACAATTAGCTTGTGAAGGAAATCAAAAATGCAGGTGGGCATAAATATGGGGATTGGGAATTCAATGTAATGGTTTTTAGTCATCTCCCAGAGTTCTTTCTCTGGGCATAGCTGGTTCAGTTCATTACTGCTCCATTGGAAATGATTTGGTCGATCTCCTTGCTGAGGATGGCCAGGTCCATCAGAACTGGTCATCATATAGTATTGTTGTTGAAGTATATAATGATCTCCTGCTCCTGCTCATTTCACTCAGCATCAGTTCGTGTAAGTCTCTCCAGGCCTTTGTGAAATCATCCTGTTGGTCATTTCTTACAGAACAGTAATATTCCATAATATTCATATACCACAATTTATTCAGCCATTCTCCAACTGATGGACATCCATTCAGTTTCCAGTTTTTAGCCACTACAAAAAGGGCTGCCACAAACATTTTGTCACATACTGGTCCCTTTCCCTTCTTTAGTATCTCTTTGGGATATAAGCCCAGTAGTAACACTGCTGGATCAAAGGGTATGCACAGTCTGATAACTTTTTGAGCATAGTTCCAAACTACTCTCCAAAATGGTTGGATTCATTCACAACTCCACCGACAATGCATCAATGTCCCAGTTTTCCCACATCCCCTCCAACAATCATCATTATTTTTTCCTGTCATCTTAGCCAATCTGACAGGTGTGTAGTGGTATCTTAGAGTTGTCTTAATTTGGCATTTGTAGAAAGTTTTTTTTCAAGGAATTTGGCTGACAAAGGAAAAAGAGATAATTTAACTATAGACTTGGTCCTAAAGCTTTGTTTATCCCTTGCTGCTGATTGTGTGACTAAAAATGTCTCTGGAAGAGGGGTAGCTGACCAAAACAAAAGACTCAATGCTTATATATCCACATCAGTCTTTGTTTCCCTTTTAAAAATTCTCTTTCCATAGTATCATAGAAACTAGACACAGGCCAACATTTCACATGCTTATAGCAAGATAAGATTGAAATGGACTCATGATTTAAACATAAAGGGTGATATTATAAGCAAATTAGAAGAGCAAGAAATAATTTGCACTTCAGATCTTTGGAGAAGGGAGGAATTTGTGGCCAAACAAGAAATAGAGTATCATGAAATGCAAAATGCATAATTTTAATTACATAAAAAGGTTTTGCACAAATAATACTAATGCAGATTATAAGGGAAGTAGAAATCCGGAAGTATTTTTATAGCCAGTGTCTCTGATAAAGGCTTTATTTCTAAAATATATCAAGAACTGAGTCAAAATTATAAGAATACAAGTCATTCTCCAACTGATACATAGTCAAAGGGTATGAAGACAATTTTCAGATGAAGAAATTAAAGTAATCTATCATCATATGAAAAAATGCTCTAAATCACTATTGAATAAAGAAATGCAAATTAAAACAACTCTGAGGTACTCTCTCACACCTATCAGATTGGCTAAGATGACAGGAAAAGTTATTGATAAATGTTGGACAGGATGTGGGAAAACTGAAACACTAATGCATTGTTGGTGGAGTTGTAAACTGATCCAGCCATTCTGGAGAGCAATTTGGAACTATGCCCAAAGGTCTATGAAACTGTGCTTACTCTTTGATCCAGCAGCATCACTACTGAATCTATATCCCGACGAGATAATAAAAAAAAAAAAAGGAAAGAACTCACATATATAGCAGTCCTTTTTGAGATGGTAAGGAACTGGAAATTGAATAAATGCCTGTCAATTGGGGAATAGCTGAAATGGTTATGGTATATGAATGTAATGGAATATTATTGTTCTATAAGAAATGATCAACAGGCCAATTTCAGAAAAACCTGGAAAGACTTACATGAATAGAAGCTGAAGACTAGAACTAGAACACTATACATTTTAACAATAAGATTATGTGATAATCAACTATAATAGACTTAGCTCTTCTCACAATGTGTTGACTAAGACACTTTCATTGGATTTGAGATGAAAAAAAAAACTATTCGTATCCAGAGAGAGAATAATGGAGAATGAATGTAGATCTAAGCATATTATTTTCACCTTTTTGGTTTGTTTGTTTGTTTTTCTTTGTTGTAGTTTTTCCTTTTGTTCTCATTTTTCTTTCACAACATGACTAATGTGGAAATATTAAAAATACTTATACATATATAATCTATATCGGATTGGTTGCTGTCTTGAGGGGAGGGAAGTATGGAAGGGAAGGAGAAAAATTTGTAACTCAAAATTTTTCAAAAATGAATGTTGAAAAACTATCTTATGTATAATTGGAAAAATAAAATACTACTGAAAAAATTTTTTAAAGTATCTTTCCTTTCAAAGGGGAAATTACTTGTCCTCAAATTTCTCTAGAGACAAACCTGAAAAGATGATAAAGTCCTAATGAAAAGTGAAAAAAAAATTATTTTTTTCTATGCATTGTGCAGGTAGGTATCAAAGACAATGGTAAAGGAAAAAAGAGATCTTCATTTATGTCATGTTTCTTTGAAAGAACTTAAAGCACATTTAAAAATTTTTTAAATTTAAACTTTTTGTTCTCTTTATTATACATGTACATTAATTTTTTAAATAGATATTTCTTTATGAATCATGTTGGGAGAGGAAAACCCAGAACAAAATGGGAAAATCATGAGAGGAAAAAAAAAAGAAGAAAAAGGAAAAAAAAAGTGAATATGGCACATGCTGATTTACATTCATTCTTCATAGTTCTCTCTCTGGATGCAGATGGAATTTTGGGATTGCGTTGGATCACTGAACTGCTGAAAACCAAATCTTTCATAGTTGATCCTCCCACAATCTTGCAGTTACAGTGTCCACTATATTGTTGGTTCTACTTGTTTTATTTAGCATTAATTCGAGTAAATCTTTCCAGACTTTTCTAAAATCACCTTCTTCATCATCTTTTAAAGAACAATAATATTCCATTACTTTCATATATCATAACTTATTCAGCCATTTTTCAATTGATGGGTATATATTTTTCCAAGTTTTTCTGAACCTTTTGGGGTTCCTCTTTAATACTTTGGTAAATATTATAAGATCTCTTTCTCAGAATAATGTTTTTAAATGCATAAAAGAAAACCTATAGGAATACAAAGGAAATCAATTATATTGAAATAGTTACATACTAAATATATTTAAAATATCTGATTAACATCCCCTGATTTAGACTAATCTGAAAACGCAATTAAATTGAAGAAATGGTTTTTTAAGCTCTTATTTTTGGGCCAGATGTAGTACTAGAGTTAAAAAAATAAAATCATTCCATCCCTGCCCTCAAACAGCTTATACTCTGTAGGTAGGGAGAAAATATGCAGGGAGAATATCTATACATAAAAAATTAAATACAAATTATATAAAAAGTAATTCCCAGGATTTGGAGAGGAGTATAAGTCAGGAGATTTTTATGCCCTTCACAGTACCAAAGGTAATATAGAAGGTAAATAGAAGGGTAAATAAGATTAGTCTCTGTTCCTGGCTCATAGTAAAAGCAGTAGAGTCTTGGTGAGACCTATCTGAGTTATGTAAGCCTCCAATATTAATATTCAAGTTGGTAGGCTGCCCCAGGGTTCACTCTGATTTTGGGTCTATTTACTGTCAGGTGAAGACAATCTACTTATCTTCATAGTGATCCTTCTGCAGAGCTAACCTAGCCAAACTGGTCAGTTTTGTTTTCTTCACTTTTAAAGTAATAATCTTTATCCTATTTATAATTTGTCACATTATGTTCTATGATTTTAAAATTTTCTTAAAGTTTTTTCACTCCATTTTGATTTTATATAATCATTTCCAGTTAAACCCAAGCCTTCCCTCTCCCCTCATTGAACACATAAAAAGAAGAAAAAAAAACATTTGTAAGGTTCTGCTCTTTTTATATGTAAGCATTTCTGGGTGCTAAAAGAAGCAAATAGCAATCATATAAGGAACACCAATGAAATCAGGATAAGGAGGATAAATAGCCTCTAAAGAAAAAAAATGTTGGAGAGTCATACTTTCTGAGGACCAGAGAAAACAGCGTCTCATATTTATGTACTAAAAGGACCTTTTTGAAGGAAAAGTAGTGAGTTAAAGATGGTTGCAGTGCATTATAGTTCATTAATTCAATTAAATATCAGTTTTCAGAGTTTTAAAGTTTGTATGAAATAAACTATCATATATAATCACAATAATAGAGTATTACCTTAACACTTTAAGGTTTACGAAGTGCCATACATACAAATACACACTACACACACACACACACACACACACACGTGTGTATATGTATGCAATCTTACTTGATCCTCACAATAACAAATGCAAAACCTGAGAAGAGTAGTTAAGTGATTTGGGTCACAAAATTATTAAATGTCTGAATTTCAATTCAGGATTTCCTGATCTGTTCTAGTGCTCAAATCAAAAAAAAATTTTTTTTTGAGGACTATATAAAGATTATAAGGACAGTTGGGGTCATACCTGACAGAAAGATGGAATTTCTGAATTTCATTTCATACAATGAATCACACGAATGAGTGAGTCTGATATGTGACATCAGAAGTCAGGAAATGATAGGAAAGAAAAAGACAATTAGGTAAATATAAACTAGGTAAAGGAAAGGAATCTGAGTGCAGAAGGCATCCAAGACAGGAGCTACAAGAAGTAATGAGAGTAGTAGTTTCCAGTAGACTATAAAAATTTACCAAAGGTAAATTTTACTGGGAGCAATGCTAAATGGGAGATATACATGCTTTGCTAAGAACTGACTAGTTACAGGAGTTAGAATGGCCTTCTAAGAATTATCCATAGTCTGAAAGATCAAAAATTCTCAGGGCTTTTCTTGTATCACTTTTTAACAGTTTGAGAGGAAAAAAATAAGAGTGGGTAAAGATAAGATTTATATCTGAAGGAGTGTGGCTTTTCTAAGATCTGAATGGAAACACAACTTGTTACCTGAAGAGCAGCTAGAAAAAGGTTGCATTACTCTATGAGGAGAACCTCCTAAAAGACCCAGAACATCCCTGAGGAATTTGGCAGCTTATGGGAACTGTCATAAAGAGCATGACACCTTCTTAGTCCTCTGCCAACCATGGCTTTGTGTTAAAATAGCTTGTGACTGCTCAAGCATGTTGAAAGTAGTAGAGAAGTGGCTTTGTTCCACAAGAGAATGCTCTAAAGAGGAAAAAAAAAAAGGATTTTAAGAGGCAAAAAAAAAAGGAAATAGATAACAAGGAAGCAGTTTTGTCCAGCAGATGGTGTGTGATACATATTATTCTCTAAAGAGACCTAATTACACCAAGCATACCATTCAGAGTTGCCCTGGGCACAATCCTACTAGGTTTCTCTGTATACCCTCTATTCCTATGATATACAGAGGTAGAAGATTGTGATCTAGGTTTTAGACTGTTAAGACTATATTTATGCACACTCTTACAGTCTATTAAATAATATGATTATTCTTATTCTAACATTATTTAGTGTTTCATATTTAAGAGCCTGTAGTGTCATAGACTATTTCTGTAATCAATATTGTCTCTGATGGATTTCTAAAAAGGGGAAGCACATCAATGGGAACTCAGGAACTACATTAGTGAGTAGTAGTAGCTGTTGGTATGAAGGTAGGTTGGAGAAAGTGACTTATTCCCTAAAGAGAAATGAGATGTAGGTGCCATGTCAGATGCTATATCTGTGGGGGTTACACTGCTCATGTAGGTGGGATGGTATCACATCCAGACTGTACTGTATTCTATATCTACAGTCCCAATCTCTCTACTGAAAATAAAAAAAAAATGTTTTTTTCTTAGGTCTTAAGGATGAATATAATTTATTTCAATTCATTAAGTTCAAATGCTTTTTTAATATTGTTATATTATTGTAGTCATTGTACATATTGTCTGAATTGTGCTTACTTATACTCTGCACCATTTCATTCAAGTCTTCACATGTCTCTATGAAATACTCATATTCATCCATCTTATTTTTCCAGACAATTCTCAATTAGTCATGTTTTATAGGGAGGTGAAAACAATCACAACCACCAGTCACATTTGCAGGAAGCTTTAATGTTTGCAAATCACTTTCTTCTCAAGAACCCTGTGACATAGGGAGTGCAAAGGAAAAATTTAATTGGCAAAGAGACTAAAGAAAAGTAAATGAACTTGCATCTCATAGCTAAAAATTAACAGGTGGATTTAAAACTCAGGACTCTTGGTTACAAAACCAGAAATCTAGTCATTATCTCACAAATGAAAAAAAAAACTATTTTAAGATTAGCTAAATAAAAACAAACTTTTTCCCATTCATGTCAATCATCACCCAAATCCTTTTAAAAAATTGCCACCAATTTGAAAAAAAATTCAGTATTTTATATGGAAAGAGCACTGCAATTTAGAGTCAAAAGGCTAGAATTCAGATTGTAGCTCCTTTGCTCATTAGTCATGTAATAAGAAGGTACCATCTTAGTTAAGTCACCTATCCACTTTAAGCCTTAATTTTCCAAACTATTAATAGAGGAGTTTGAATTAAGTGATGTAAGGCCTATTGAGCTCTAAATCCATTAATTCTTACTTCTAGTTTCTAGCCAAGGCTCAAATATACAGAGAATTATTCAAAAGGTAGGAAAAAGGATAGTGGCAACATTGGTTAGTCTAAAAATTGGATAATCAGCCCTTAGAAAATTGAGAGTTGCCAACATACAATTTGTCTTTCCCTTCTCTCTGAAAATATCCCAGAACTCTACTTTTCCAGCTGCTGGAAAGAGGGTCTCATATGCCAGATTCTTGCTTCTATATGGAAATTAGGTGATGGAAGCTCTCTCCAGATCTCACTGTATGAAAAAAATCAAGATTTCCTAGGAAATGCTTGTTTCGTCGTGGAAGTTATTTTCCTCTCTCCATTTTCTGAATCTCGCTTGTCTCCACTGGGACTGCAATTCTTGTTGCCTTGAAAAATATATTAATTTGCTTGGGGGTTGGAAATCTCTAGGGTCAACTGATGCAATTCTTGTAGGAAAATGCAACATAAATCATACTGATCTTTGCATGCACAGGGCAAATGTCTGTTGCCCTGAGGACTTTGAAGTCTTTTCATAATTGAACCAGTATCAAAAAATATCAACACAACATGCCTTTTAAAGCAGGTATAATGATATTCCTTTCATTAGAGATCAGCTATAAAAAAAAATTTCTCTAAAGACAGTTCAATAATAACAGATAAAATTGAATAACATTACATCATAAAGTGTTTAAAAACCATTATTGTTAATTATGCTCTTTTAATGAAAATTTTTGTATTGGCATAGATGGAGCACATTCTTGTTACAGAAAATATCTTGCTTATTCTGCCATTAAAGCTCTTCCCACTCTCAATAAATGGTGATTATGAAATTATTGGGGAAGAGCAGTATGGGTTTAATGGATTAGAAGGAAAGAAATCAAGTTTCTAATAATTATTGAGCCGTGTGACCTTGGGTATTCACTTTATTTTTCTGAATTTATTTTCTTTATTGCCAGCTGAGAGGTAAATGACAGGATCAGATGATGATATCTATGGTTATTTTATTCTGAAAATCTATAAACCTATTTTTATGATTACTCATATGCCACTCAAAGCAGCATGTCAATTCTAGAACTCCTATAATCTAATACCATTTCATAAAAACAAAGTATCATAGTGGGTACCAATATTCATTATGAAATGTTATCTATCTTCAATTCCATCAGCATCCCAGATATGCAGACAGCTCAGATTTTAAAAAATCTAAAGTATACTTTAGAAAGAACCTTATACCTAAAACTGGGAGATCTGGATTTGATAATTGGTTCTGAAACATCCTAGAATCATAGATTTGTGGCTGAAGAGACCTTAAAGATTCTTTAATCCAATTTCCTCATTCTGAAGATAAAGGAAATTAAGTAACTCAATGGAGGTAAATTTGCCCAAGTTTAAATAGATAATAATAAATTGGAGGGTCAGCTTATGATCTCAAATTTTCTAACTCAAAATCCAATGATTTTTCCTGTAACACCATGCTGACACCCTGAGCAAGTCCTTAAACTCTCAGGACCTCAGTTTCTTTATCTATAAATGAACAAAATATTTATTCTATAAAGCTATAAATCTACACATTTATAACTGGAAGGGGTCTCAAAAGTCAACTAGTTCTACCTCATCATTTTAAAATCAGGAAACTGAAAGTAAGAAAAATGAAATGACTTGGCTAAGATCACATAGTAGAACACAGCAGACCCAGGATGCATATCCAGGTCTTCAGACTCCTAAGGGGGCATTTTCCCCAACTGTCTTATTACAGACTTGTAGTGAAGTAAATGCTTGATAAATCTTTAAAAAATATTTTTTAGTAATAGCTTTTAATTTTTTTTAATACATGCAAAGATAGTTTTCTTGCAAAACCTTGCTTTTCAAATTTTTCTCCCCTTCCTTTCTACTACCTCCCTCCCCTAGACAGCAAATAATCCAATACATGTCAAAGTGCAATTCTTCTAAACATATTTCCACATTTATCGTGCTTGCACAAGAAAAATCAGATCAAGAAGTGAAAAAATGAGAAAAAAAAGGAATACTTGATAAATCTTAAAATGCTCAAGAATCATTACCATGTCAAGGATGGTCAATTTAATATAACAAACATTTGTTTAGTATCCGTTCAACCTTCTGAACACTCACAACACAGGGATGGAAACATAGATTGCCATCTAAAAGAGATTATTTAACCATATAACACAATAATTAAGGAGAATGAAAAAGGAGAATGAAATCTGGGCAAAAGATTAGCGTGGACATTATTCTGTTTTGCCCACTTCACCAAACTGGTGTAATTGTTTCCTATACATGGCATTCCATCTGCAGCCTCTCTGTGTCTTGTCTCTTAGAATTGTCTTGCTGTTTCCAAAGCACCATTCCTTGGTTACCTACCACAAGGAGCCCTCCACTTAAGAGTTAGTCTTCCCTCTCTCAACTCTGAAAAAGACTTTCTTTTTATTATTTTTAATCTATTAATTTTTATGATTTAACATGTAATTTCATTGTGTATAAGATACTTCCCCTATTGCTATACATTAACTACTAATTATGAATGTTTCCTGGAGGCAATGAAAGCAGAAGTGAATTTTGTAGAGTCACACAAAGGCATTTCTTAATTTTCTCTACCCATTATACTATATTGCCTTTTACCTTATACATATTTATCTCTGCTGTTCTAGTCCCACATTACCAACAATTGGTTTCAAAATGGATTTCTTACGGGCATCACAAATTCACTTGTGTCTCCCAGACTCAGACCCTATTTTTTTTAGAGGGTACCATCATCCATCTCTATAATCACCAAAGTTTCTGATCTTTAAGTCAGCATTGTCAAGCTCAAATAGGATCAGATTCTTGCTGGCCTGGTCTCATACTAACTTAGAAAATCACAAATCAGCATTATCTAAGTTGTATTACATTTTTATTGATTTTGTTAACCATTTCCCAATTACATTTTTCTCTGGTTGGTACAGCAGACACTCTGAGGTTCTTTGCTGGGCCTCAGATACAAGGTTATTTGATATCTCCACCACAATGCATTCTCAACTCTTTTCTTCATTCCTTTGCTTAATCAATTGCTAAGTTTAATCAATTCTACATCTACAACATGTCTTGCATCTGTTCTCTTTTCTTCTTGTTAAAGATCTCATTAACTCTCTCCTGGATTATTGTGGCTATTATCAATTTTTATAATTTATATATAATATCCATTATTATGTTATAATAATATATTATTATCCCTCGTAACCCCCTTGAAATACATCCTTTATACATATGTCAAACCGTGCTAGTCTGAATCAGAGAACTTGAAGGGTTCTTTATAGGACTATTGTAAGAGATACAAGGTTAGTTTATTGTTGTTGTTATTGTTTTTTACAGTTAAACTTTTTCACAAGTGAATAAAACCAGGAGAATATTGTATATAGTAACAAGAAGATTATATGATGATCAATTCTGATAGATGTGGCTCTTTTCAACAGTGAGGTGATTCAGGACAGTTCTAATTGTTTTGTGATGGAGAAAGTCATCTATACCCAGAGGGAAGACTATAGGGACTGAATGTGGATCACAACGTAGTATTTTCACTTTTTGCTGTTGCTGTTGTTTGCTTGCATTTTGTTTTCTTTCTCATTTTTTTCCTTCTTGATCTTATTTTTCTTGTGCAGCACAATGATGGAAATATGTATAGAAGAACTGCATATGTTTAACATATATTGGATTACTTGCCATCTTGGGGACGGGATGGGAGGGAAGGAGAAAAAAAAATTGGACTAAAAGGTTTTAAAAGGGTGAATGTTGAAAACTATTCCTGTTTTGAAAATAAAAAGCGTTATAAAAATTTTTTTATAAGAATAAGTATACAAAAGAGAAAAAATAAACTTCTTCATAATTTGACTTCAATCTTTATTTAATGATTGATCTCACATTATTCCTGCTCATATACTCTAGCCACGATGCTTTACTTGCTGTTTTTGTAAATGATATTGTAGTCCATACCCATCCAGTTGCTGCCATGAAGACTTGGTAAGTTGAGTGAGTACATCTGAATACATATATTATCTAAAGTTCTCCAAATTTCTAAGGTTTTGGAGCAGAAGGGGAATTTTTTTCTCCTGAGAAGCTATGTGGCAGGACAGAGAAGAGAATTATAAGCCATAGTGGTCCCCTTTACCTCTTCTATCAAATTAGTAAAAAACTGGGGATCTAGATGCTACCATGGTGACAGAAAGTGGGACAAGTCACATGGAGCTGAGATTCTGTGATGTGGCAGAGTGAGAAGAAAGGGGAGAGGAAAACAGATTATGGCTAATGAGACTATCAAGATGAAATTTGCAACATTTATAATTCTCTACATAGCCCCATTGCCAGTCCACGTCACTTACCATTCCTCTCTGACAATTGGGATATGACCAAAGAGGCTTCCCCAAACCCATTGCATATTCTAGGAAATGCAGTATGGTCCTATAAATGCATATTTGCATTTTTAATATAATTTCAAATTACAATTGAGGAATACAACCATTTACAGAGATAATCTGTACAAGCCATAAATGTACTGTGGGGAATGAAACAAAGTAAGTTAATCAGATAAGGAAAGATTTTCCTCAGCTCAGCTTGGGGAAGGAGAAATAATTAAAAAACTTCTACAATCTTAGAAATCTCTAAGATATTTATACTTAGTAGACAGCTTGGAACCCAAGAAAAATTTAACAAGGAAGTGATCATGTAGTGAGAGATGGAAGTTGGTTCAATTGACTACCGCACATACAGAATCCAGTCCATGTGACACCTGATTAGGTGATTAGGAACCACTTGTCTATGTTATAGTTTTA
Source organism: Sarcophilus harrisii (assembly GCF_902635505.1). Classification (NCBI taxonomy): domain Eukaryota; kingdom Metazoa; phylum Chordata; class Mammalia; order Dasyuromorphia; family Dasyuridae; genus Sarcophilus; species Sarcophilus harrisii. The sequence goes on from NC_045426.1 coordinate 476,843,063, forward strand.
CTGTGCCCTTATCAGAATCCACCTGGAATATTACATTCAGTTCAAGACTTGAGAGGGACATTGATAAGGTAGAATGTCCAGATGAGGGCAATCAAGGTGAAAGACTTTATGACAGGAGAATCAACTGAAGAAATTGTCTATTTTTAGCCTAAAAAAACCTCAAGAAGACATAAAAGCTCCATTCAAGTGTTTGAAAAGTTATCTTTTGGACAGTGGATAGAATTTGCTCTAGTTGACCTCAGGAAAGCAGAACCAGTAGCAACAGGTGAGAGTTGCAAATAGACAAAGAATAATAATGACAAAACAGGCAAAATTTATATAGCACCTGCTATGTGTCAGGTACTATGCTGAATGCTTTACAAATACAGTCTCTCTCAACAATTCTCAGAGGTACATGCTATACTATAAATCATGAAAAACTGCCTAACATAGAGCTATCCCAGAGTAGAAAGGGTTGCCTAAAGATATGCCTTCTATCTTTCCAGGACCATCTACCTTCTTAGATGAACATCCTCAAGCAGCAACTGGGTGGCCACTTGTAGAATATGCTATAGTAGGGATTCCTTCATGTATTTATTAGACTTCATGCATAGCTACATAAGTCCCTTCCAATTTACTATTTCTGTGATCTATCACCTCCATACTTCTTCTCTTCCTTGATTGCTCTTCCTTCTCTTGTTCAATCATTTTAATCATGCCCAACACTTTATGACCTTACGTGGAGTTTTCTTGGCAAAGATTTTAGAGTGGTTTATCATTTCCTTTTCCAGCTCATTTTATAGATGAGGAAACTGGGGCAACTAGGGATAAATGATTTGCCCAGAGTCATATAATCAGTTAAGTGTCTGAGGCCAGTAAGTGTTCAGGCTTGGTTGGTACTATCCACTGCCTCACCTGGATTCCCTTGTAGTATTGCTAACTTCTATAAAGCTCAGCTCAAGTGACACCACCTTCAGAGGATCTTTCATGACCACTCTTAGTACCTAAGACCTTGTAAAATTTTGGGGTTTTTTTGGAGTAAAATAACCTGTTATAGCTTATTTTATATCATATTATATATATGTTATTATATTTATATGTAATTATTATATTATAATTTATATCATATAATATATATATTATAGCTAATTTTAAGCCTAGGGGAAATATAATGAAGTCTCAGATACACATGGGTTCCTTTCTCTGGTGCTTTAGGGAAAAGTTAAGAATATAACTCCAATGGCCAAGCCCACATTATAAGAAAATTCTTGACATTTTAGCAGAAGTTAACAAAAGTTTGGCCTTTTACCTTATACACTGACATTTTTCTCTGGCCTCTTAGTAAATAAGACAAAATTGGGTTAACAGAAATATACAGATAATGGAACTTCCATAAGTCCATGGGGAGGTAGGGACAATGGAAATGGGTTGATATCAGATTGACTTTTCTCCTTTGAGATGCTTACAGGGCTATATCTTTCCCTTCACTGACATAATAGCTATTTCTTCTTTCTCCTTTTGTCAGTTGTTTCTGTGCTGTCAATTCTTTCTGACTCAGCTCTTAATATTCCTACTCATTCCTTTCTGTTGCCAGGCTCTCAAAATCTTCCTGGTTTAAGTCTTACTAATAGTTTTATATAAGCTCCAGAGGGCACGACCAAGTCCTTCATCCAATTGGAAGAGATTTCCTGTTACATCTACTTAAAATGTCATTGACCAACTTAAGAAGTAATCCAAGGCTAATTCTCGCTAGTTCTGATTGAGTAGTCAAAGTGTAAATTTAGCTACTTTGATTAAGACAGTGATGATTCTAAACAATTCCAAAAGACCCAAGATAAAAAATGGTATATACCTGCAGGGAAAAAATTGATAAACTCTCAGTGCAAATTGAAGCATGTTTAAACTTTATTTTTCTTGGTTATGTGTGTGTGTCTGTGTGTTTTTTGTTATATGGATAACATGGAAATGTTTTACACAACTTCACACATGTTGATGTCAATTTCATATTTCTTGCCTTCCCAATGGGTAAAGAAAATACAGGAGGGAAAGAAAGAATTTATAACTCAAGATTTTTAAAAAAACAATGTTTAATATTTTTACATATAATTGGAAAATATTTAACAAAATTTTTGATTTCCTTCACAAGCTAATTGTACAATATTTCAGAGTCTGATTCTTTTTGTACAGCAAAATAACGGTTTGGTCATGTATATTTATTGTGTCTAATTTATATTTTAATGTATTTAACATCTACTGGTCATCCTGCCATCTGGAGGAGGGGGTGGGGGGGTAAGAGGTGAAAAATTGGAACAAGAGGTTTGGCAATTGTTAATGCTGTAAAGTTACCCATGCATATAACCTGTAAATAAAAGGCTATTAAATAAAAAAAAAATTTTAAAAGAAAAAGAGTGAATGTTGAGAATAATCTATACATATATTTTGAAAATAAAAAGCTTTAATAAAAAAATTAAAAAGTATTCTTCCCTAACAAAGGTAATTACTTTTAAGATGAGATGGGCCCCTACCAAAACATTTATGTACATATTTTATTTTGATTTATTGGTGTCCTTATTGCTTCTCCACAAAAACCCCTTGAAGGCTATTTCATCATTGTCCTTGTATTCCCTTAATACTCGACAAATAGTTAACACTTAATAAGTGATTAAGTGAATGAATTAGCAATGTTAGGGATACCAGAGATGGGAAGATAAACAAGGAAGGTTCATCTGAAATATCAAATGCTTTAGGTATCTTAAGGTAGCCTACAAGGACACAAACATTCTCAGAATTCTTTCCTTTCCTAGTGTTTGTTAATCCTGGGTATTTACTCTCTCCTCAAAACCCTGTAAATCTACTAAAAAAATAGCTACTTTAGGACTGGATCTAGAATTAGAAGAGCTGAATTTGAATGCTGGATTGTAACCGACCTGAGGTAAGTCACTTTCCCTCAGTTTCACTATCTATAGGATGGGAGGACTGGACTAGAAATGAATCTCTTGAGGTTCTCACCAGGTCCTATGGAATTCTGCCTCCAATCTCCCTTTCTGTGGTCTTTCTTATCTTCCTTTTCAAAGAGCTACTGAATTTCAAAAAGTTAGACGATAGATTTAAAAAAATACCTTTAAAATCAGGAGTTTTAAGCAATGGCTTTATCATAAGCTTAATTTTCAAGCCTGATGTCTCATTCATAAGCTTCAAATTTATAGTTCCTGAGACTTGTATATTTTCTGCAGCTTATTTAAATAAACTAAGACAAAGTTCCTCCTTGGTAGTTGACTCAGAAATGGCAAAGGTCAATCCACACTTTATAACCTAATCCAAAGGCTACTGAATAAAGAAATAACCAAATTTCCAATGTATAAAGAAGAGTCTGCTTTGTTCTTTCAGAAGAGATTATTTTTACTTTCACTCCTATATTATCAAACCCTATTTACCAATAATGAATTAGTCTCTAAGGTTTTGCTTTTGTGTTTTTACTAATTTTTTAACCAAAAAAAGTGTCTTTCACATTAAAATTAAGACCTAGACCACAGGATCAGAGACCAAAAACAAAATGTGGGTAAAAATGTGTTTATATGAGCTTGGGCAAGCTGATTAATCTCTCTTGATTCTCAGTTTCCCCAAAATGTAAAATAAGGCTGTTGGACTATTTGAACAAGGTCTTTTAAGTTATGATCCTATGGAGTTTTGTCCCTCCCTGATATAATCCCGGGAATAAATGACCTTTTTCCAGTTGAGTCAGCAACCAGGGAGAGGTCAGTGCTCAGAATCTTTTTTCCCCCCAGTTTTCCCATTCTCTCTAGTTTTAGATTATTTTTTTGGCAGACCTGCCTCACAGATACATAGCATTAACACTGACTCTAAATTACTTTGACTTACATAGAACAAAGATGTTGTTAAAAGTATATATAAGTGGTTATTAATAATAGAGCACCTTTTTTCCCTTTGCTTATTTATAGCAGGTGTAACTTTGGATCAACACAGGGTTACAGCTTCCTTCTAACAAAGGGATCAGTTAGTTCTTCTACAGCTGCTCCCCTGCTCTTTCCAGGAAGAAAACACAGCTGGGACATGAACCCAGGTTTTCCTCTTGGGAATTCATTAAATAAGCCATCTTTGGTATTAAGAAGACTACTATATAACCTATATTTTACACTCTGGTTATCTTATAATATCGATTCACTTCAATATTGCACTATACTCTTCAGCTTATAAGCTGTGTGTAAGCTGTGTGAAGTATGTGTGTGTGCTGGGGCTCTGGGAGCAGGAATGGAGGAGGATACAGGAGGGTGTTGTCCTTTCCTATTGAATAGCATCACTCCAACGTTCCTATAAGCATTGCTACAATTAGTGATCTCTGAGCTGAATTGATGCATTGTAGTCCTTCCCTAGTGGCAGCAGTGAAAGATAATATCTGCAAAACCTAGCTACCATCCCAGATAAGAAGCACTACTGTGAGGGATGCTTTGAAAATCTACAGCAGGGTGACAGAATTGTGGTGTATTTTTTTTTAACAGAAAAACAGCTAATTTTGTTGAATATTTTCTTCAAAGATATGCTATCTTAATTTCAAAATTAATTATAAACTGAAGTTTATGGGTTTTGGGGGGGGTCGAGAAAATAATGTGAGTAAACTGACTTCTTCAAGGTCGCATAGCTACTAAGTATCTAAATTCACAATTTATCTGGGTTTTTCTAGACTCCAGGGCCAGTGCTCTATTCGCTACATCATCTAGCTGCCCCAATAACATCGTTTTTTCTAAGTGTTTTACATATATCTAAGTACAACTGGCTGAAATGGGTTCTGTTATACTTATGTGTTACAGACAAGGAAAGTGAGGCACTGAACAGTTCCAATCTCTCTAGTCAATAATTTTCCTCAAATTCTAAGTGGGTTTATCAATGGAAGCTTAAGCAAGTAGTATATGTTTTGTGGGTCACAATGGTACTGTCCACTGCTTTTGAGTCATACATACAGAAAAAAACAATAGTAAATGTCTGTTAAGTGTCTGAAGTCACATTTGAACTCAGAATGAGTCTGTCTGACTCTAGGCTTAGCACTATTCACTGGAGAGAGAAAGACAGACAGAGACAGATATTCATAGATATATATTTATGTATATATTTGAATAAATATAAATGTATGTGGTAATTTACATGTTTCCCCTTTAAACTGTGTGCTCCTTGAGGGCAGGGATTTTGCTTTGTCTTTCTTTGTACCCCCTAGCACTTAGAACAACACCTGGCATAAAATGAGCACTTAATAAATGTTTACTGACTGATTTCTGATTCACAGACAAGTATTCCAGTCTACATTGGTAGAGTTCTGCGGGCCTATGAAATTAAAGATCAGGTATTAAAAATATTTTGTGTTTAAAAAATATGTATATATATATATACAGCTATTTCATATATATAATATAAAAATACTTTATGTAAATAAAAGGTTATGATAAAGAAAATTCATGTCTTTTCTGAGATTACAATAAATCTTTACATTTTTGCTTCCTTACTTCACATAATAACCATGTTCACTGGAGTTTGCAGGGTATTTTATACTTTTTACATGAGTAAGGAACTAGATTTAAATAAATTTCAGTTGTAGAATAGGATTTTCATGCTATCAACTAAATATTTAAAAAATAAAGTGTTCTTTCAAAATCTGCTACAGTAATCTACCATATACATGAGTAATCCCACGTACACAATTGTGAAGTTTTTGGCTGTAGACAATCATTCTATTTTTCAATAATCTTATCCATTTTACCCTCTTCTTTCAATAACATTGTGTGAAATCAAAGGCATGGAGAGAAAAAGTGGATTCCTTTCTCGGACCCAACTAAATTTTACAAGATGAGGATTTATAAAATGTACAGGAATGCCAAATGGATATTCAGAGCCTGGGGTTCAAAATCTTATGGGGATCCTTTACCCCCTGCCATATAAAGTCTTTTCTTCAAACTTTAAAAGATGATGATGAAGTTGTGTGAGAGATACAAACTGCAGTATATGAAACAAAGCTAACTCTAAGGAAGAATTATCAGGCGTGAAGGGAGGACAGACAGTCAAATAAGGGAACAAAGGGAACCTATTAAACTCCCTAAAAAGTTGGATTACCTTCTGTCCCTAGTAAATGTTCTATTTGTTGGTTATTTCAAATTCATTTCTAGTCTTATCTTTTTTGTTTTCTTTTTCTCCCATTTCTTAAACACATTTCTCCCCCATCCCTCCAATTGTTAGTAGAGTCTGTTCCTTAAAGTCCTGGTAATTGTCTGGAATCAACCCAGATGTGTGGGAACATTTGCATAATTTCTGCCCACAGTGGTCCTTTCCAAGCCTGTGTTAGTACATTGTAGACTTACTACCACATTGCACTTGGGGGCCTTGTTGTGACTGGATTTTAGATGAGACCATTTGGTCTTTGGAGGTATCACCAGAAAAAAACAAAATAATTTCCTAATGAGAAAGAAAATAGATCCACCTGACATTGATTTGGACAATAAGCTATGAAAGAAAAGCTAAAAGTTAAAATTTTGTCTACCTATGTCATCCAACTCTGCTTAATAGCCGGTAGCAGTTATAAAATAAAAAGCACTTTACACATGCCATCTCACTTGATCCTCACAACAACCTAAAGATAAGTGCTATTATCTCCATTTTATAGATGAGGAAATTGAGGCTAAGAGAGTATAAATGATTTGTCCAAGGTTATGTAGCCAGCTCTGTTTGCCTCAGTTTCCTCAACTGTAAAATGGGGATAATAAATAGCACTTATCTCCCGGGGTTGTTGGGAAGAAAAAGGAAGATAATAATTGTAAAGCACTTAGCACAGTGCCTGGTACATAGTAAGCATTATATAAATGTTGCCTATTATCATTGTAATTAATATGAAAAAAGAGGGAAACCTAGGTGGGAGGTGGAGAGCTTAAAAAAAAAAAAAAAAGGGAGCCAAAAAGTGTAATGTATTAACTTGGAATATACTACAGACCACCTAGTCAGAAACGAAAAACAGATGAGGAGTTGAACAGATCACAAGCCTGGTGCATAAGGCATGATATATTACTGATGGAGGCCTTAAATTATAGACATCTCCTTGAGTTTGTTCTTTATGTCAAGAACAGAGAAGCTGATAATTTATTAACTTAATTTAATGGTATTATTCTTCAAAAGATGGAGAAACCAAGAGGGGAAAGTCTATTCTGCATCTGATTCTCACCAACTGAGAGGAACTAGTTGCTAATGTGAAAATGATAAGAATGTTGGGGGGAAATAACATGACACAGTTAATAGAAAACTGACCTGAAATCAGGAAGCCCTGATCTCAAATCCAGCTTCATTTAATTTGTCTGCCTCAGTTTCCTCATCTGTAAAATGTAAAAAAAAAAAATTGGCTCTCAAGGCTAATTTACCTGATTGTAAACCCTAAACCCCAGGAAATTGCAGGAATCAAATGAGATAACTGTAAAATGCACAATGCTTGGAACATAGTAAGTGCTATATAAATATTAACTTGTCATTACTATTAAGATAAATATTTCATCTTAGCAAAGTCAGGAATAGTCTGACATGCCTCTTATATTTGAGGTGAGCATACAGCAAAGGGCTCAGAGGAATGATAAAATCCCATGGACAAAAATTCTGCATTCTCCATGAGAAAATGAAATTCTTGACAAACAGAAACAATTCTGAAGATGAAAGAATAAAAGGAATATATATTTGTTAATTTTAAAACTTATTTTCAAAACATATGCTTAGTTTTCAACATTCACCCTTGCAAAACCTTGTGTTCTAAAGGTTTTTCTCCCTTCCTTCTCCCCACCCCCTTACCATATCCAATATATGTTAAACATATGCTATTAGGAAGAATATTTTAAAGAAATTTATGGGGATGTACAAAGAATTTATAAAGATACGTACAGTATATGAAAGTAAATATACTGTAATAGAACGACTATAAAAGTATAAAAGAATATATAGTAAGAATAGTATTAAGAGGTGTTCAAGCTCAGAATGAACTAAAGCTGTGGAGAAAAACTAAGGACAATAAAAACCTTTTGTTTTTTGGGTTTAAATTAGGGAAATTATAGAAAGATCAAGGAAGTGCTAGAATTGGTGCTTTGGGTGAATGGGAAAAACTTGATAGAGAGCAGAGCTGCTCAATTCTTAATTTTAATTGTTTTCTTCATCAAGGGAAATTGTCTCTAGACTAGAAAAGATTTGAGAAAAAAATGAAATGGCTAGCAAGGAGTTAGTAAAGATAAGGAAAAAGATACTAGAAGGACACCTGAAGTCTTTAATGAGTTCAAGTCAACTGCTCCCTATATCCAAGGGTAATAAATGGACTACCAGATATGACTGTTGGGAAACTGCAAGTGATTTTATGAAAAGTTGTGGAAAATAAGAGTCATTGCATGACTGAGAAAGGGGGAATATCTCAATTTTTAGGGAATAGTAAAAAAGGACTCTGAAAATTATTAGGCCAGAGATTGATTTCAAATAGGGGAAAACTCTAGGATGTGCTATTAAAAATCTTAGTCAACATCTAGAAAAGGAAGCAAGGGTGGCTAAGAAGAAGCCTTCTTGAATCAAGAACAGATTATGCCAGACTAATTTCCTTTTCTTGACAGGATTGCAGGAGTGTCAGACAAGATAATTACTGTATATACAATTTACCTAGATTTTAGTGAAGTACTTCATAAAGTATTTCAAACTATTGTGCAAAAGACAGAGACTACAACACTATTAGGTGGATTTGGAATCAGCTGAATGGCAGGATTCCAAGAGCAATCATTAATGACTCAATGTCAACTCGAAGGAGTGCCCCAGAGATCTGTGTCTGTCCCTGCATCACTAAAATTTTGTTATCTTTGACAAAGGTATAGATAGTAATCTTATCAAATTTATATATCACACAAAGTTAGAATGAATAGTTAACATACTGCAAGCTGGAGTCAGATTTCAAAGCAATCTTGGTGTTAAGGTAATTTTTTTTTCTAGTAAGATAAAATTCAATAAGAATGAGGGTTGAGATTTAACACCAGTTTAAAAAAATCAACCTCTCAAGTACAGGATGGTGGAGGTGTGGCTAAAAAAGATCTATGAATTTTAGTAGTCTTGAAAACTCATCAAGTATTGAAATATAGGAAAGTTAGGGAACTCTTAGGTGGCTTTTAGTATTTTGGAAGAGGGAGGTGATAATCTTACTGCATTCTGTACTGATGAGGCTCTATCTGTAATATTTTGTTCAGTTTTGTACACTATACTTATAAGAAGGATACAGAGTACAGCCAAAGGAGAGTAATCAGTAAGATAAATTGGCCTTGAGAGCATACTATAAGATCATTTGAATCATTGAAGCTGTTTACCTTGGAAAAGAAAAGATTTGGGGGGCACATAATAGTTGTATCTGAAGGGTTGCCATATATAAGAGGGAAGTCTTGTTTTTTGATTTGTTTGCTTTGTTTGTTTTTTGATTCTAGTCAGCAAAGGTAGAAGCAATTGATGGAAGATGAAAAGAATAAGGGCAAATTTCCTAGTAATTAAAACTTTCCCAAAGGCGAAAGGACTGCCTTGGAAGAGAATGTGCTCCTCATCACAGTCTTCAAAGCAAAGGATGGATAGCCACTTATTTTTTGGCAGGTTGTAGGATACTGATTCTGAACCCCTTTACTCTCTTTAAAATCCTCAGGGATACCCCACCCTCCAAGGATCTTTTGTCTGTATGAGCTACATATATTGCTAGTTACTGCATTGGAAATTAAAGCTGATAAAATTTTTAAAATGTGTATTTATTGATTCATTTAAAATAACAATAACAAATCCATTACATAGGGAAATTAATATTTTGTCAAAATTAAATATATTTTCCATAAAAAAATAATGAAAAAAGTGGCATTGTTTTACATATTTTTGCAAAATCTATTTAATGTCTGACTTAATTAAAGACAGCTGGATTCTCACATCTCATTCCACATTCAATCTGTTTGCTGGAGTATATAAAGAAAACTGGGAATCATACAGATATGCAGTTCAAATAAAAAGTATTTTAATAGGCAAATAATATTTTAATATTACTATTAAAAGAGTTTTGACTTCATGAACTCCCTAAATGGGTCTTATAGACTCTCAGGTGTCTATGGACCATACTTTGAGAACCACTATTATTGTTATTTTAAATGAATACATATTTTTAAAATTTTATGTTTTAATTTCCCCTTTCTTCACTGAACTATATTAGCAGGATTCATGAGATTCAAGTAGCAACAAAGGAAGTTTTGAGGAGATAACTGATAAACTCCTGAGAGACCCTAGAAGCTGCAACGAGAATAGCATCTTAAGCAGCCCCCGGCAATAGCAGCCACAGTTTCTAAGTTAGGGATTTCCTGCCTCTGGTTTTATAGCAGCCTGTTTGGATCAGAATAGTAACTGGATCTGTAATTTCCTAGCTACAGGTTTTCAGATTCAATACAGATAGGCAACTTCTCTGAAATGTAGTTGTAGATTTGCATAGAGCACAGAGATATTAAATGATTTGTCTAATCACAAAGCCAGAATGTGTCAGAATTTGAACTTGAATTCAGGTCTTTCAGGCCAGCTTATTATCCACTATACCATGCTGTCTCTATAAATGGGGGGGAAGGGAGGAAATTTTTTTTATGATTATAGCTGCCTAAACTAATTTCTTTTGTGGTTTTAAAACTTTAAGAGGAATGTATTGTACCATCTTTATTCATGAATATTTAAAAATTATTCAGCTGTTCAAATGTTCCATCCAATTTATAAGTTCAAAGCATCTTCCAAGTGATCATTTATGCAGCATTTCCTTTCTAAAATCATCAAAGAATAAAAATTTTTTAAAAAGAATCAGAACTTAAGCCCATAAGATTTCTGATATGCATTGTGGCCTTGGGCACTGCTCTGAACCTAAAACTTAGCTGTCTCATCTCTAAATTAAGTGAAGGAGAGGTCTTTTTGAGGACTAAAAGTTTATGAATCTTGCTCACTGCCAGTTTAATGAGGTGTTCCCTCTTTAGGAAAAAATATTTTATTTGCTACATAATTCATGTTTATATTATACTTTAAAGTTTGCAAAGAATTATATAAACGTGAGTTACAAATGATAATATTGTTTTACAGATGAAGGAAGTGAGTCATGAACAAACTAACTAACTTGACTAAGCTCCTACAGCTAGTAAATATTGGAGTTAGTATTTAAACTTTTGCCTTTCAACTCCAGTTCTCTGTACACTATACAGGCTGCATTTCTATATATCTTGATATATTTCTTTAATGCTTAATTACTAGGTAATAAGGCAATACCTTTTCTTTCTTTTATAAAAGTTGTAACTAACCTATTCCAGCATATATGGTATTATTTGACATATAATTATCTGTTATATAATGGAATTTTTTTCCTCTTCTGGTCTTTCAGCTTGGTATTAGGATTTCTGAACTTCCTAACAATTTGAACTACCCCAAAAAAGGATGAGGCTGGCTATAGAAGTGGGTACCTTCTAACTTGAGATTTTCTGTACCAGATGAATACTTGGTGAAGATGACATAGTTGGACAGAATGGCTTCTGAAGTGTCTAGGTAGGTGGATGGTATGCTACATAGAGACCAGGCTTGAAGGCAAGAAAGATCCAAATTCAAATTTGGACACTAGCTATATATTTGACTCTGGGCAAATCACTTAAACTCTGCTTGTCTCAATGGAGATAATAATAGAATCTACCTCAAAGGGGTGGTGTGAGGATCAGACAAAATATTACTTATAAAGCATTTAGTGCAGTGTTTGGCACATAGTGGATGTAAATGATTGCTTGCTCCCTATCTTTTCCTTCCCCTTCCAACTTGGAAATTCTGTGATTCTGAGACCACCAACTGGAAGATTAATTTCAAAAGTAGATCTTCCATTAGTTAAATTGTATTGTGGCAGCATCTTCCACCATATGGAATATAGTTTCAGCACCAACTCTGACAATAAAAAAAATTTATACTTTAATACTTGAGACTGCTTCAATTCAATTTACACCCACTTATATACTTTATACCCTAGGGCTAGTTATAGACAGTTCTGTTCAGAACTGTAAATTATCCCATTTATCAAAAAGTGGACAGGTCAACAAAAGCTCAGTGACGTCATAATGGAGATTGGTCCATCCATTGCTTCATCCTGAATTTATCTTACAGTCTTTGTTTATTACCTTCTGCAAGCAAACTTCCTCATATGATGGCAGCATAGTACTGAGGGTTCTATATAGATAGATAGATAGATCACGAGGTGAAGGCACAACTGCATAATGCTTTATTGTTAAAAACATTTTTTGAATTATTAAAACACCATATAAAGTAAGCAGTTAAAGTATTCTCCACATTTTATATATGAGGAAAAATTATCATCATTTGCCTGTGGTCACAAAATAAGTAAGGTCAGGAACCAAGGTCTCCTGAGCCTAGAACCATTGCTTTTCCTATCACATCATTTTGTAGGCTCTTAACTCCATAAATATTTTGTAATTGCCTAGAGACCATATTTATTTCTCAAGGGAAAATAAAGAAAAGATGAAAGGACTACTCATCTCTGAAATATGTTTTTCATAAATCAGGTTGCTTTTCTGCTGTCCTCATGACAGCAGATGAAATATTTCTAACACATAAAGGAATGAGAAATAAGCCTTCAAGGGAGGATTTGTGAGGAAGAAAGGAGTCTTCTTTATCCCTTCTAGATTTTACAGAGATTCTAAGAACTGTAGTTTATAATGTACAATCTAAAGTGAGCAGAATGAGAACAATTTCTAAAAGGAATCAAGTTATAAAGGAAAACAACTTTGAAAAACTTAAGAACTCTAACCAATGCAAGACCAACCATGTTTTCAGAGGATCAATGATGAAGCATGTTATCAACTCCTTAATAAGAGGGTGAAAGGTACATTTTCTGACATGGCTACTGGGTAGACCAATTTTAATCCACATGAGCCTACTCTGGATTGGAATTAGTTCTCTCTTTATGATGATCCTAAGATGAAATTAATAAAATAAGTCAACAGATGTTTCCTAAGGTTAAAAAAAGAAATTAAGCATTGATATTGAGGGTCCTTATAATTTATTTCAGTAAGGCTTCAGAGAAAAGGCTTTCTCATAGAATAGTAAACATCAAAATCAACTTTTTTCTTTTCTTCTTTTTCAACATATTGGCCTGACTTTTTTTTTATGATATTATCTCTGAAATGCTAAATATAAGAAACTCACTTATTCTACTTGTAACTTACTCTGATGATTGCACTGTGCTTAGAATCATAGTTTCAGAGATGAAGGGACTTCACAGATTCTCTGATTGAGCCTACTCGCTTTAGAGATTAGAAGATGGATGCCCATGGGGTGATGTGATTTGCTAGAGACAGAGTAGAAAGAGGCAGAACAATAACCAAAATCCAGGCCACCCAATTCACCATCTGGGCAACTTCATTATGTTCATAGACCTAAAACAATGAAATCTGACTTTACTCTTAAACAAAAGTAACCTCGCAACATCAAATAAGGCTGATATAAATTCTGGAAGATAAAAGAATTAGGACTTTTTTGGTTCAATCTCCCCACCCTCCAGGAAGAATTAGGACCATAAGAGGGTCTTTCCAGTCATATAAGATATTGAATCAGAGATCTAGTTATGTTAAGAATGTTTTGTCCAACCCTTCATTTTAGCAACAAGGAAAGTCAAGCCCAAGGAGATTAAATGACTTGCCTCAAGTGAAGTAATTGGCATCAGAGGTGAGATCTGAACCCAAGTCCATGGACTCCAGGAGTCATGTTTTCATTGAGTCAAGCATTATTTTTTTTTGAAGCAATGACTAGACAATGAAAATTTAAATGGATTTTTTTAAAAAGCCTGATGTTTAATTTTTTATTTTTATTTATGAATTTTGAGAGGTCTTCTCAGGATAGTCAGTATGTCTTTTTGATGGCATTTTTGAAGCAATTTGTAGTATCATTGTAAGTATTTCCATTTATCATACAGATCCCAACCCATTCACCTTTGCCCAAGCAGTATGAATACTGTTTATGTCATATATAAAATTTGCCATAGGGAAACAAATATCCAGAGGATCTTTGTCCCATTATTTTGATATTATGGGCTTACCAATGGACATCAAAACCATTTGGTACTAAGAAATAAAGTAGTTGATCAGTGGAATAAGTTAGGTTCACAAGACTCAATAGTCAATGACTATAGTAATCTAATGTTTGATAAACTCAAAGATCCCAGCTTCTGGTTTAACAACTAACTATCTGACAAAAATTGTTGGGAAAATTGGAAATTAGTATGGCAGAAACTTAAGTCTTTGAATCACACCTAATATCCTATACCAAGGTTGAAATGGGTTCATGACTAGACATAAAGAATGATATTATAAGCAAATTAGAAGAACAAAGTATAGTCTACGTCTCAGAAATGTAGAGAAGGAAGGAATATAGGACCAAAGAACTAGAGTACATTATGGAATATAAAATGGATAATTTTGATATTAAATTAAAAAGATTTTTGTGCAAACAAAACCAATGCAGACAAGATTAGAAGGAAAAATTTTTTTTTACATCGAAGAGTTCTGATAAAGGCCTCTTTCTTTCTTTTCTTTTCTTTCTTTCTTTCTTTTTTCTTTGCTGAGGCAATTGGGGTTAAGTGACTTGCCCAGAGTTACACAGATAGAAAGTGTTAAGTGTCTGAGACTAGATTTGAACTCAGGTTCTCCTAAATTCAGGGCTGGTGCTCTATCCACTGCACCACCTAGCTGCCCCAAAGGCCTCATTTCTAAAATAGAGAATTAATTCAAATTTATAAGAATTCAAATCATTCTCCAAGTGATAAATGGTCAAAGGATATGAACAGAATTTTCAGATGAAGAAATTAAAACCATTTATAGTCATATGAAAAAATGCTCTAAATCATTATTGATCAGAGAAATGCTAATTAGGACAACTCTGAGGTACCATTACACACTTCTCAGAATGGCTAAAATGACAGGAAAAAATAATGATGAATACTGGAAGGGATATGGGAAAACTGAGGCACTAATACATTACTGGTGGAGTTGTAAACTGATCCAACCCTTCTGGAGAGAAATTTGGAATTATGACCAAAAAACTATCAAACTGTGACCTTGGTCCAGCAGTATATCTACTGGGCTTGTATCCCAAAGAGATCATAAAAAAGGGAAAAGGATCCACATGTGTAAAAGTGTTTATAGCAGCCCTTTTTGTAGTGGCAAGAAACTGGAAGCTGAGTGGATGCCCATCATCTTTTTGTTGTTATACATGTCTCTTTCGAAATCCTTTATTCTACATTTCTATGAAATTCTTCGTGTGTAATGTATTACAACCTACTTTTGTCCAGAACTTCTAAAAGTCTTAAGTATATATCTTTGATAATTTACACTTCAAATTTTCTATTTCTAAATGAATTACATTTTCTAGTAGATTAGGATATTTCCCTCATATTGTATACCATTTAACATAACTTACAACCCTTCAGTCAAAACAAATGGCTCCTATAATGATTTAATTTGATATGAAAAATGGGGGAGAAAGAGAAGCCAACTTACATATGTAATGAAATAATGATCAGTATATATGAAGGTTTAATTAAACTTTTTAATATATATCTTTTATTATTTTACTTATTGTATTTTAAAAATATTAATTGTGAATTGCTTCTAATTCAATATAAACAGTAATAAATCTAATGTCACAGAGTTCAACTTCATAATCCATAAAGTAGACATACCTCAAGTTATTTTCTCCTACACAATGTTATTCTTTGTCCTTTGTTTTTTAAAACAATCAATGATATCATAGGTTTGTCTTGCTTTACACATGAATTGAATCTATGTGAGGTAGAGCTGCACAAGGTCAACAGTTTTAATCTCTTTTCCAGAGGCATAAAAATTTGGATAATTGTCAGGATAACTGGCAATAGCCCAGGATGCAGTAAATGACTTTGGTGTCTTTGATGGCTGACAAAGTTCCAAGTGCTCCACAGCACTTGTTTCAATTGTCTTCATGGCTATTGAAATAAATTGTTCTTATCCACCTGTTCTGTGGGGAACGTTTTCACATTCTTACAGGAGACATTCCATAATTCTCCAAGAAGATTGAAACCTATTGATTGCCCTCAACCTAGTTCAGCCAGTCTGCTGAGATAGTTTACTAGGGTGTGAATGCTGTACATGTTACAGGTTCTTGGAACCACAGGTAAGAGTTGGGTGAATTGGGTGGGATACCAAAGGCTCACCAAATGAGCAACAGTGAAAAATGGTCTTCACCTCACCTCATATCAAAGGTGCTAGTCCTCATGAAAACCCCACAAACCTCCCATCATAAACACTAATAATCACAACTCAATTGTAGGTGCAGTGGATAGATTACTGTGTCTGAAGTCAGGAAAACTCATCTTTCTGAGTTCAAATGCAACCTCAGATATTTAATAAACTGTGTGACCCTGGGCAAATCAGTTAACCCTGTTTGCCTCAGTTTTCTCATCTCTAAAATGAGCTGGAGAAGGAATGGCAAATAACTCTAGTACCTTTGCAAAGAAAATCCTAAATGAGATCATGAAGAATTTAATATGATTAAAAAATGTTTGAACAAAACAAATCTATGTGTTCTATCATATAAAATCAAATTTATTTTGCCAATAAAGCAAAAAGCATTATGCTTGAAACTACTGTTATTTCCGATTCATCTTTCTGAGTATTCCTCAATTGTGATGGCCATTGTATATGTAGATATTATAAATGTGGTGATGGGCCAATGAAGACCCAATCCTTAGAATATATAGGGATTTTGTTCCTTTTATTGAATCACAGAGAATAAAAATATTGTGAGTGGTTCCAATCCAAGGTATAGAACTTTGGAAACTTGTTTTTCATTATGCTCGACTGAAGGGCTGGCAACAGAGATAAAAGAACCAGTGACTCAGGAGGTGATGACTTGGGAGGAACTGAATTTGCAAACAAAACAGAAGTCCCAATGATCTCTCAGTCTCTTATCTTCTCTGGTGACTGGGGATAAGGATTTCTGGGAGCTGCCAAGAGGAGAAGGAAAAGTATCTCACTCTTTCTCCCATCTCAGATGCATTGATCCATAAACACACAGTACCTCCATTTTTTTTTTTTTTTGGTGTTTATTCTTTCTGGGTATTAGGTGAATGACTAGTCCAAGATGGAAATGTAAATCAATGTAAAAATACAGTTACTTAAGGATGGTACCTAAGGATATCATGAACTTCAGAGATGATGCCCCTTTGTGAAAGAATTGATAGCAATGGACTTTAGAAAGGCACACTGACCTCAGAGCTAATCTAAGGAGAAGTTATGAAGGGGAACAAAATGAAGAAAAGATTTCTAGAACTAGGATTCACAAGTATTTTGGCATACATGTTCTCAGCATACATGACTTTCTACTGTTATGCTTTACACTCATTTCCCCCAGGAACCAGCTTATTCCCCAACTGGGGAAATTGTTTTTAGAACAACTGTTCTAGCTATGTGTTCTCAGTAAACCTTTCTTAAAAAACTAATAGAGTTTGGTTGATTAATAATTAAGAACACAGTGGGGCTCCAGAACTACAATGTTAGACACCGCTACCTCCTTGAATTGGTCCTATAACCTCAAGGAGAAAAGTAGTCAGCTACCTAATCTGTGAACTATCATTATGAGCTGAAAGAGTGGTCCCAGAGGAAGTATTACATATACATAAACAAGTTGATAGCAAGTGATACAATTCAAATTTTATAGATGTGGAAACTGAGCCTGAAAGAAGATAGATGATTAAACTGATAAGGATATCATTGGTTGACCAGGATTAGAACTCCAAGTTCCAACCCTAGATTTAGGGTAAAAAATATATACAAGGATAAGAAATAAACTTGAAATGCTTTGCTTCTGCAGCTTCAGGCATGATATAAAAATAATACTTTTTTTCTAAGATTTGAAGAGCATTTTACATTATCATTTGATCATAATCTCCTGAAAATATGGGTTGTAGAAGAATGGTACCTGAAAAAGATGAAATTTGTTTAAAACAGCTGGAACTGTTCTTTGTAGAGCACTGGTCATCATGAATAGAGGGAGCAGGATCAAAGTCCCACTGCTAGAATCTCCTTTCTACTTTGTGAGCCCAATGATGTCATAAACAATTCAGAAAGTTTTAGACTTTCTACTCTAAAACTTGTTATATTTCTTGTCCTCTACATTTTACAATGCTTAGCCTTACTCCCAATCACAAGTTCTACACTCCATTTCCCCTTTCCTTCCTTCAAATACTATATTCAATCACAGTCACTTTACCTCCTCTATGATTCCTTTTGGTCTAATAAAATAAAAGATGGTTACAAGACAGGATGAGACAGACAGACTGATGAACAGATGGGATCCCTTTAAGAGGTACATGCAGAGGGCAAAATGTATTTAAAGAAAAGGCTTCTAGGAGTGCATTCTTTTCTTTGTGTGTGTTCTCTGTTCTAAAGATCGCATCATTTTTTATTTCTAGGGACAAGCAGAAAACAGATGGCATATTTTACAAAATGAATTAACCTGTGACTCATGCTATTGTGCTTTCTTAATAAATTTAACTCAATAATTCAGTATGCTAATGGGCAATGTCTTCTTTTCTAATTTAAAAAAATGTAATACAGTGTGAGAAAAAAGGAAAGTAATTTATTGATTTCATAAGGAACAGAAGTCAGCAGTCAGAAATGCTAAGAGTCAGTCCAAGACTAATTTCCAGGAGCCAGAAAATTTTTATTTCTTAACTACTAGCTAGAAGTAGAGCATCCATTCCATTGATTTATTTTATTTGATTTTAAAATGTTAACATGAACCTCTCAAAAACAAGTATTGGTGGGGAGAAGAAAAAGGGAAAAGAAAAGTTTGGATAAGCTAGAGTGAAGAATTTTAGAGCTGAATGGGATCTTTGATAACATTTAATTTATTACCTGTGGGACCCTTAGCTATGTTACTCAAAATCTCTGTGACACAATTTCCTCGATAATAAAACTGAAAAATAAGATTAAATAATACAGTTTCTGTTGCCTCTAAACCTAGAATAAAATATAAAATCAAATTAGCATTTAAAAGTTTTTTTTTCACAATGTGATTTCCATCACACAAATAAAGACAGATAAACAAATGGAGATGTAAAATTGCTCATGGATAGGTCAAGTCAATATAATAAAAATAACAATTCTAACAAAGCTAATTTACCTATTTGTTTTAGCAAACTACTAAGTAATTATTTTATAGAGCTAGAAAAAAATAACAAAATCAAGTTGGAAGAATAAAAGATTAAAATGTCAAGGAAATCAATGCAAAAAAATGTGAGGGAAGGCAGCCTAGCAGTACCAGATTTCAAACTATATTTATTACAAAGTGATAATCATGAAAATAATCTAGTAGGGGCTAAGAAATAAAGTTCTGGATCAGTGAAATTGATTAGGTACACAGTATATAGGAGTAAATAACCAGAGTAACCTAAAAAAAAAACTGCAAAAATTTTAATACTGACATAGTATACAAACTTAAATTTTATCAAAATTTTATTTATTGTTTGTGTAGCTTAACCCAAAGCAAAGCACTGAAAATGCTTAGATGGGCTTTAATCAGTCCCATAAGCACAAAGGTTTGGTCCTGGCCTTACTGTTAATTTTTATTTGTTTGATAAACCCAAGAACTCACTATTTCACAAAAATTGCTAGGAAACTAGGAAGCAGTTTGGCATAAAGGAGGCAAAAATCAACATCTCATACCATATGTTGAGATAAGGGCAAAACAGGTACATGACTTAGAAATTAGGTTGATAAGTAAATTAGGAAGGACAGAAAAATCTATGGGTACTGGAAGAGTTTATGATGGGAAATAGGATTATGGGAAGTAAAATAATTTTAATTGTTATCATTTGATTATAAATTATTCAAATTTGAAAACTAATGCATCCAAAATTAGAAGGAAAACAGGAAGCTAGGAAAGAATTTTTTTCCTAATAAAGGTCTCATTTTTCAAATATTTAGGGAATTCAGCCAAATTTATAAAAATACAAACCATTCCTCAACTAATAATCAAAGGATGTAAACAGGTTTCAGGAGAAATCAAAGTTATCAAGTCATATGAAAAAATGGTCTAAATCACTACTGATTGGAGAAATGCAAATTAAACTATTCTGAAATGCCAACTCACACTTATTAGGTTAGCTACTATGACATAAAAGAAAAAAGACAAAAGCTGGAGGGAACATGAAAAAATAGACATTAATGCACTATTGGTGGAATTCTGAAATGGTCCAACCATTGTGGAGAACAATTTGGAATAATGCCTAAAGATCTAAAAAACTATGCAAACTCAGCAATAAATACTACCAGATATGTATACCAAACAGATCAGAGAAATGGGAAAATGATATATATATATTTTAGCAGCTCTTCTTTTGGTGGCAAAAAACTGAAACTGCAGGGGATGCTCATCAAATGGGGAATGACTGAACAAGTTATGGTATATGGTTGTTATGGAATAATATTGTGTTGTTAGATATGATGGGGGAGAAAAACCTGGGAAGACATATATGAATTGATGCAAAGTGAAATGAGCAGAACCAGATCTCTGTACATAATAACAACAATAGTGTAATGATGATCAACTATGAAAGATTATTCCCAACAAGACAATGATCTAAGGCAATTCCAAAGGACCCATGATGAAAAATGCCATTTATCTCCAGAGAGAGAAATAATAAAGTCAGAGTGAAGCATACTTTTTACTTTATTTTTCTTGGCTTTGTTTTATTCATGTTTTATTTTTCAACATGGCTAATATGGAAAATGTTTTGAAGAACTTCATGTATATAAGTGATATTAAATTGCTTGCCTCCTCAAAAAAGGAGTAGGAAGAGGAAAGAAGAGAATTTGTAACTCAAAATTTTTAAAAATGAATGTTAAAATTTTTTTACATGTAATTGGGAAATATTTAATGAAATAAATACAAATATATGCAAAAACATGTCTAATATGGAAATAAGTTTTCCATGACTTCACATGTTAAAAAAAAAAAATCAACAAAAACAAAAAGTACTTCCATCTACTTTCCCACACAATACACATTTCTCCTATTCACTCAGACTTAGTTACAGGCAAATAGGCTTTTCTTTTCCTTGAACTTGCCATTCTATTTTTCACTTTCATGTCTTTGTAGAGGAAGAACTCTCATTCTTGGAATAAACAATGACTTCACCTTTGTCTTTCAAAATCTTGAGCTTCCATCTCATCTATTGTTCCACCTCCTACAGAAGCTTTTGCAGATCCTGGAAGATCTTAGTTCCCTCCTGCAAATTATCAGGAATGTCTGAGATTCCACTTCACACCCACCATAATAACAAAGTAGAGAAAAAGGGAAAAGGACTTGCTGAAGAGGTTGGAGGTTAATGAATGGCTGGTGGAATTATAAACTGATCTAAACCACCTGGGAAGCAATTCGCAAGGAGGAACAAAGAGCTATTAAAATGTGCATACTTTTTTTTTTAACCTAACTAAAACCACTACAATATCTATTCTAAAGAAAAGAAAGGGGAAAAAAAGGACTCGTGCAAAAATATGTAGAGAAGGTCTTTTTTTGTGGTAGAAAGGGATTGGAAATAGGATCCGCTTATCAACTGTGGATGGCTGAACAAAAAATGGTACATGAATGTGCCGAATACAATTCTATAAGATGAGCATATTATAATATGTATATGTAATGATGAAGAGGACAGTAGCAGAGAAATCTGGAAAGACTATTATCTTGTAGATGAAGAGTAAGTTGAGAGAACCAGCAGAACAATTTTTACAATAACAACAATACTATAAAGACAATTTTGGAACACTTGGGAATCTGTTCAACCCAATGACCAATCACAATTCTACAGCACTTCAGAGGAAACATGCTGCTCATCTCTGGATACAAAGGTGAATGCAGATTGAAACATTTTTCTGGATATAGTTAATTCAGGGAATTATGTTGTTTGACCATATGTGTTTGTAATAGTTTTTTTTTTAATTAAATTTTTTATTTTCTCAATGGATACAGGAAGAATGGGATGAGATAAAGTGGTGGATAATCATTTGAAAACAAAAAATAATTTTAAAAAATATCATGCATGTACTTTTATCTGTTTATATGCTATTTTTTCCAGTAATTTTAATTCCTTGAGGGAAGGAACTGTTTACTAGTTTTATGAATATGCTGTCAGTGTCTTGCAAAGAACAGATACTAAAATGCTTGGTGGATTGCATTGCATAATCTTTTCAATTTCCTTTCAATTCTAACCTCAGTGAGGTTATTCCCACTGATCAAATTCAATGAGTTTTTTTGCATATGTGAATATGCTGGATACAAGAAAAGTACTTCAGTAACTTGCCTAATGTTAAATGTTATATAGTAACAGGTCTGAGACTACAACCAGGGTTTCTGACTCTCAGATAATTTGGTTATAAAGAAAAATAAGATGATAATATTAATGAGTTTTTTGAAATAGTGTTGAATGATTCAAAGATGAATATATCTGTAAAAAGTTTTGCTTTTCATCAAGAAAAGAGAGACAATCTACTCTTGTTTCATGTCCATTTCTACTTTTCTTTAAACACTCTAGAGCAGAAAGTGAAGAACCTTTTTTTCTGTCAAGGATCATTTGAATATATATAACATCATTCATGCACACACAAAATTATCAACTTAGAGTATTCAACCATACCTAGCTTTCAGCTTATCACCACCTGTATCTGCCTTAGCAAACAATTTTGCCAGCCTTATATAGCTGATGAACCAGAAATCCCCCATCCCTGCTCTAGAGCAAGGCTTCTTAAAACTTTTTCTACTCAATCCCTTTTCACTTGAGGAATTTTACATGATGTTAGATAGGTATTAAAATAAAATATACAAATCAAACATTAATACTAATGAATCATAATTTCAAGACCCTCACATTTAGTTAAGAGACCCCATATGGCATTATGAATCACAGTTTAAGAAGCTGGGTTCTTCTAAAGGACCCTGCTTCCTCCAGCTTTTGTTCAAGTAAAATTTCTATTTCCCTTTCTCCATTTATAATAATTTCTAATTGCCACTTAAATGTTTTTTTCCATTATTTTCCATTGAAATCTTATATGTCTGTCTCTCTGTGTGTGTGTATCAAATATTGTCTTAGTACTTGTTACCTTCAATAATAAATACTTCTACTTTGCAGATGGATAAAATGAAGCAGAGAAGGCCAGTTTCTCAACTAAAATCATACTAATCTATCATTTAGCAGCATTAGAACCCCAAAGAATTATTTAACAGAGAACAAATCTGTAATATTTTGGTGTGGAAAAAAAAGAAAAAAAAGCTTTCCCTAAAATGTCAAATTCCATGATCAAAGTTATATTTTATCAAAAGGCTTTTTTTATTTCAAACTGGATGTCCTGGAGACATCTCAAATTTAACATATCAAAAATAGAACTTCTCCTTCCCTCCCTCAGGTCCCAGATTCATCTCTCTTCTAAACATTTCTATTTCTGTAAAAAATACCATCCCTTTTCTAGTCCCTTGAGTTTGTTGCCCTGATGTTACTGTTGATTTCTTACTCTCCCTCATCCCAAATATCCAATTATTTGCCAAATCTTATTATAACAAAATCTTACCTTAATAACTGACATCTCTTGAATGCAACCCTCGCTGTGTTCTCATACAACCACCACTTTTAGTTCAAGCTTTTATTACCTGATACCTACTGTCACTGCCTCCTAACTGATCTTCCTTTCTCACCTCCCTCCCCAACTCCAGTCCTGTGATGACTTTTCTTAATTATGGAAATAAGCATGCCACTCCCTTATTCAGTCAATTCTAGTAGTTCCTTCCTGTGTCTAGGCTCAAATACAAACTTCTCGGTTGGTTTAACTTTTAAAGACCTTCTCAACTTGTCCCTAACTTATCTTTTCTGTCTCATTACACATTACTTCCTTCTCCCTCACTAAACATTTATGACCAATTGAGCTTCTCTCTCTTCTTCACAAAGAGTACTCATTCTCTTATCCCTTTGCCAAAATACTGGCTATTCTTCTTTCCAGAAATGTACTTCCCTTTTTTTCTTCCCCTTCTAATGTTCTTTATTTCTTTTTTCTCTCTTCATTTCTTTCTCCCCTTCTCTTTCTCTTCCTGTTCCTCTCTTCCTATTTTTCTTTTCTCTCCATTTCTTTCCCTTTCGTTTCCTCTTTTTTCTCTTTCCTTTTTTCTTTTTCTCTTTTTCCCTCCTTTTCTCTCTCTCTTCTGTCTTTATTC
Source organism: Sarcophilus harrisii (assembly GCF_902635505.1). Classification (NCBI taxonomy): domain Eukaryota; kingdom Metazoa; phylum Chordata; class Mammalia; order Dasyuromorphia; family Dasyuridae; genus Sarcophilus; species Sarcophilus harrisii. Next base: position 476,867,378 of record NC_045426.1, read on the forward strand.
TCTTTGCTTCCCCTCTCTTCCTCCCTCCCTCCTTCCCTCCTTTCCACCTTCCATCTTCCTTCCTCCTTTCCATCTCTCTCTCTCTAACCCAATGTCTGGTAAGACAGTATGTGATTAATAAATTATTGTTGATTAGCTCATGGAATTTTGAAAGAAAATACCTACTGTTGATGGTATTCACTACTTGGAAAAGGTGGCTCAGTTGGGAAGTATGAACACTATTCTATGTAGCCTCTTATATAGCTAACTTCTGAGAAGATCTAATCTCAGTCCTTTGCAATTAACACTGCACTCATCACATGTTTGAGAAGTATGGAGTTTACAATAAAAATACAAACTACCATCAACCTAGATGTAAAATTAAGCCCCTCCCTTGTATAAAATTGAACCCAATTACCTCAGAATGAGACCTCAAGTAAGTTCCATATATTTCTTTGGTACCACACATCATTATGGAATAGTAGTGAGAAAGGCAAAGAAATAGACCACCAGGTTTTCTTCCCTGAAAATTGCATCCTTTAACATAATTGCTCTCTTTCAATCATGGGGTCTCTGTGCTTTATTGTCCTGGCTGCCAGTCAGCAGTACCAGGAGGCACTGGTTCCTTTCAAATAATGGCAAACAACATCCTTCTGGCAAACAAACATTTCTTGTTATTTGGCTCCACAACTTGACTTCAAAGCCCTTATTTACCATTTCCCTGCTACTTGACAACAGCATTCGCTGCTGAGTATCCTTTTGTTTAACTTTCATGGCTAACATATTCACATCCTAACTCTTCACAATATGTAGCTACCACCACATGACTGCTGCCTTGAGTGATAAAGAAAGATGTCTAAATCTCAATGGCCATTTTTCCTTTTTTTCTGCTTCATATGTGCTGGCAACTTTAGAAACAAAAAATTTCCTGCTCTTAATTATTTAGGACTTTAAATCATCATATGAACACAAAATTTTGAAATTACTATCCTTATGTTTTCTCATGGCATAAAGAGGATCCTGATTTCTTGAAGGCTAACCAAGTGAAATGAAAATGCTAGAAGGTTCTTCCAAGCAGGAAAGCTAAACAGGAGGAAAAAAAAAGCATTCTGGCAATGGGTTATGGGTCTGTCATTTGAGGACCAGCTTAGGTAAATTCATGCAGGATCATCCCCAGGAAAATTACTTCAGGATGATGAAATTTTCATCAACAGCAAGTCATAGAAATCATCTGCTATGGTACAGAGACTACATAATCTTCATTTAGAGAATGCCCATTCCCTAGAATATTGCCATGAAAGAATATGAATTACTATGTCAGATTGCTTGCTGTCTTAAGGAAATAGAGGGAAGGAAAAAAATTTGGAACTCAAAATCTTACAAAAATGAATGTTGTAAACTATCTTTACATGTAATTGGCAAAATAAAGTACTATTGAGGAATTGAAAAAAAAAAGATTTACAAAAAAAAAGAGAAAGAATATGGTTTAAAAGAATTCAGTTACACCAAGGAAAAACAGGCTTGGATTATCTATTCCTATCTTGAGGCCTAACATTTACCTCTTCTGGCTCTCAATTTCTTCTTGACTTGAGTAAATTGGACTAAATGATTTTACTCAAGCCCCTTCACTTCTAACATTGTATAACTAAATACATAGTTCCTAAAAAGAGGCAGACCAGTCTAAAGAAAATCAAATAGTATGTCCCAAAGAAATTAAACTGTCACTCCTTTCACCAATTATTGTTTTAAATGTTTTATAGCAATTGTGTGTGTGTGTGTGTGTGTGTGTGTGTGTATATATACAGCCTTTCTCAATGGTGCTTATGTTGCTTTCCCCATGGTTTTGGGGAAGTAGAAAAAAAATAACTATTAGCAAAGGTGAATTTAGCCTGACTGAACTAGCTGGTAAGAATAAATCTGGGAGTCTGAAAGAGTGAGCAAGCTAAAGGTTTTGTGACTAAGCATTAATATGATCTCAAAAGGAGAGTTTAAAAATCATGTCTAATTTTTCCAACACATATTCTTCTTATTGTAATGGCAGAACTGGCTTTGAATATGAACAGGGTTTGTGAACAAGGAGAAAAAAATCCTTTGATGTGCCCAATCAGAAAAGAGTGTCTGTACCTACAAATACTACAGCTGAAGAATATTTAGACACCAAATTAAAATAAGCATTAGATTTACTGATTTTTTTTTAAATTAAATGTCTGTGTAGTTAGCTCAGGTTTCACCAGTGCCTAACACATAAGTGTTTACTGAATTGAAATGAATAAATGTTTACTGAATTGAAAGGAACAACAACAATAAAAATCCAGGTCTTATTGCAGATCATTCTATAAAACTATAGAGTTAGAAGACCTGTAAAAAGAAAAGATATATTCTCTAAATTACCTACAAAATAAATTAATGAGCAATTTCCCCACTTCCCATATTCAGAGCTAGAGAGAGAGATGACCTTAGTGATGGTCATCTCTCATTTAACAAATGAAATAACAGAGGCATCAAGAAGCTAAATATGTCTTAAGTGGCAGAATTTGGATCTGAACTTAAGTCTTTCAACTCAAATCAACTCTCCCATTTTTTTTAATGCTTCCTAGGAAAAGTGGTGAGCTAGAAACATAGGCAATGGACTTCAAGTCAAGAATATCTGCATTCAAGCCTAGTCACTGTCATTTACTAGCAAGGCACCTATTCTTTCTGAGCATCATTTCCATATTTACAAAAAGGGGAATACTTACACCCCATACTACCTACTTTGATCAAGGGGAATACTTACACCCCATACTACCTACTTTGATCAAAGGCTGTTATAAAGCTTAGAGAAAATAAAGTACTTTGCAAATTTTAAAAAGTTATATAAATGTCAATAATTATCACTATTAAATTTACTATCAGCAGTCTTAAAAGTTTAAAAGTATAGACTGTTGAGATTCAAAAGGAGACCCTAAAAGGTTAGGGTTGCAAACAGGTGTCAAGATGTGTCCCAAAACAACTTGCAGGCTTGAACCCATCTCCAAGTCAAGGGGCAAATTTTAATGTAATTGTAACCAATTGAATCAACACCAATTGAAACAGGCTACCTTTCAAAAGAATTTAGCAAAAAACTTCTTTAGCAAGAAGCAAAACAAATAAATTCTTTTCTTCTGACACTGAGAAGGCTTAAAAAAAAATAAACTAGAGTTCATGACTGAGTGTGTATCACAACATAGTATTTTTGCTTTATTTTGTTGTTGTTTGCTTGCATTTTGTTTTTTCCTCCTTTTTTCTTTTTAATCTGATTTTTCTTGTGCAGCATAATAATTATGGAAATATACATAGAAGAATTGCATATGTTTAACATATATTGAATTACTTGCCATATGAGGGAGGGGGGTATGGGAAAGGGAGGGAAAAATTTTGAAAAACAAGGTTTTGTAAGGGTGAATATTGAAAACTATGCATACACACACACATACATACTTTTTTTTTTTTTTTTTTTTGCTGAAGCAATTGGGGTTAAGTGACTTGCCCAGGGTCATACAACTAGGAAGTGTTAAGTGTCTGAGGCCACATTTGAACTCAGGTCCTCCTGACTTCAGGGCTGGTACTCTATCCACTGCACCATCTAGCTGCCCTCTATGCATATATTTTGAAAATAAAAAAGCTTTTTAAAAAACTTAAAAACTGGGGTGTAGGAACTTTTTAAAAAATTTGTTTAAAATATATTTTGATAATTATATTTCAATATAAAAAGTTTCCTTTATATTCCTATGTATTTTATTTTTCATGTTCTAGCCTGGTGTGGGGGGGGGGACAGGAAGCAATTAGGGTTTAGTGTCTTGCCTGGGGACACACAGCTAGTAGGTGTTAAGCATCCTGGCCAGATTTGAACTCAGTTACTCCAAGGTCTGCACTGTATCCACTATGTCAAATCTAGCTGCTCCAGTCCCTTAAAAATTTTTATTATTTAGATTACTGGTTTTTAAAGCTATTTAGTTTTACTATTTAGATTAATGGTTTTTAAAGCATTATTCTGAGACAAGGTCCATGACATACACAAAAAAGCTAAGAACCCTCATTTCAAAGAAACCCTCAGAGATCGTTATGAACTACCAAACAGTTTAAAACTAACAGTTTAGATCGGAAAAAAAGTGGAAGTTCTTTTAACAGAAGGAAGTTTTGTAAAGACACTTCAAATCATCTTAAACAAGTTCTAACTAATGAAATTATTCCAGGAGTTTCCCAATTTCAAACTTCCCTTCTTCAACATTTATTTTATCATATTTATGTAGAGGTTGTACAGATGGCAAATGAACTAATGACTATCTCAAATCCAATACAATCCCATGTTTCCTTGATTATTTACAAGTCTTAACAATTAAACAAAATCAGCTATGCCATAGAACTATTTTTCAGCTAAATTTCCAATCAGAATCAAAGCCATCTATAACAGAATGTAGAATAATTCTTGACCCTTGTTAGTGATTGTATTAATATTCTATTAAGTTACTTAATGTCATCCATCAGCCAAAGTGAAATCTAAGTAAAAATCTGTTTGTGGTTTCATATCCTTAAGATAAAACACGTTCTTTTTGGAAAAATAAAACATTGAGTTGCAGCAATGGTAAATTAGTTTCCTTTTTTTTTTTTTTTTTTTAAACTGAATTTAAGTCCTATAGTCAAAATAAAATTTCTGGAATAAACATTGACGATTGTAACACTAACTCATGGAAGGCTCTAATATGTGAAAATACACTCTTAACTTTAACCTTTGAAGCAATGACAGGCTAAATTTCTTTAATGCATTGGTTGGGATTTCTCTTTTCTAGAAAAGCATACTTATCTGACAGGCAACCCTTTTAAGACCATAAGTTTGGAAAGAGTGCTAATGTGGCTTAATAGAAAGAATTTACTTAACTGAGAACTTCCTATATATCAATTAAATCACAGGTCCAGTCCTTAGTCCTACTCCTACTCTATACTCAGATATCTGTGAACATGCTGCTTTTCCCTAGCAGAATACAAGTTTCTTTTTTTTTTATTTTTAAATGTATTTAATATGCTTCAAAGAATTACACGGTTAACCTATATCAGATTGTTTGTTCTCTTACAGAGGGGGTAAATGAGGGAAGGAGGAAAAAAAATTTGGAACACCCAATTCTTACAAAAATGAAATATGGAAGACTATTTTGATATGCATTTGGAAAAATAAAATGCTATTGAGAAAAAAGATGAAAATAAAAAATGTATTTAAAATTAATTTTTATCATCTACTCAATATCTACTTGACAACATTTTGATTTCCATTTTTTCTCTCCCCCTCTCCCTTCCCATTGTCCAAGACAGCAATTGATATGATATAAGTTATACATGTACCATCATATTAAACATATTTCTATAATTAATCATGTAAAAGAATAAGGGTTTTCCTTTCAAAAAGGAAAAACCACAAGAAAGAAAAAATCAACAAAAAAAGCAATGCATCAATCTGCATTCATACTTGACAATTCTTTCTCTGAACAGAATGTCAGTTTCTTGAGGGCAGGGGCTACCCCATTTTTGTCTCTATATCTCCAATACCTAGGACAGTGCCTGATATATAGCAAGTGTTTAATAATACTTATTGAGTATTATTGGTTCTCATTTTGGAGTAAACTTAATAGTACATTTTAACCATTTACTGCAGTTAGAAAATCAGTTTCTATGCATGTAAATGTGACATAACTTGTATAGTTAAAATTATTTCAAGGATATATATTCCCCAAACTGGGAGCTATGGATTTAATGCCTGCTATTGATATTTATTTAGGTTCAGAAATTTACTTTCTGACCAAACTAGTTAAATTAGGAAATCAATTTGTCTCTTCTGCAAATTAATATATAAATGATGGGATAGGAAAGCAAACACTCTGTGGGATTAGAAGAGCTGTAATACTTAATACTTAATTCAGGAACATTAATTGTGTCATCATTAGGTGGAAAAATTGAGGACTAATGTTTTAATTCAATATTGAGCTATTTTAATAAATAGACTGTATTGCACTGGAATTAATGGAGCAGAGGGTGAGGGTGAGTCTAGAGAGAATCTTATTGTTTTGTCCTTAATATATAAAAATATATCAACAATAAAAAGCTGTTTTTATTATGTGGTTTTTGTAAATGAGTTTCTCCGGAAGCAAATGTACTCATAATTTTGAATAAGTAAAATTCTTTGGTTTACTATAATTTTAATATTCTTCGCATGTGTTGTATATTTATTGTTCAAATGAATTTTGTAGAAGTAGCAGGTGTGAAGTATCAGAATCAGATATCCTCCTATCTTAGTTAAGCTTCAAATCTTCAATGACTAAATTCAGAGGATCCCTAATTTGGATTAATCAGAAGCACTAATTTGAATTACTCATTGGAGAAAAAGGGATAAATTGCAGAATTTCTTTTTTTTAATGCTGTTTTATTACCATTACAAGTTGTACCTTTTCTTGTAACAGATTGTAACCTTAGTTTGAAATCCAGAGAGTTCCTGATTTAAAGACTAGATAATGGTTTGTAATTACATAGTGATAGCTTATAAATTCAGTTCAGATTTTGTCCAAAGCACAAAATTTCTATACATATGAGTCATATTCATTAAGACACATCATGATAAAATGGTATTTGGAGTTCAAATTTAGATCATATCACTTACTTCTTATGTGAGCAATTAACCATTCTGGATTACCTAACTATTCTTTCCATTCTAAAGCTATGATCCTCTGAGGTTTTTCTCTGACTGTATATATTCTACTATGGATCACCAAAATAATCAGAAAGTTATTTGTAGATGGTTTGGGAAGGGAAAGAATTGATATACGTTATCAGGACATATGAATATAATTTTGCAAATGTCTAAATTCAAAAGAGAACAGCTATTTGGTGCAGTGGATAAAATATTGGACCCAGAGTCAGGAAGACAAGAGTTCAAATTTGGTCTCAGATACTTAGTAGACAAGTCATTTAACCATTTACCTTAGTTTCTTCATTTTTAAAATGAGCTAGAGAAAGAAATGGCAACCCACTCCAGTATCAGTGCTAATAAAATACCAAATGGGGTCACAAAGAATCCAATATTACTGAACAAAACAATAACAGCTTCAAAAGAAGTGGAAGTAGACTAAAAAAATGCTCTCAAGATATGGTAATCAATAATCTGCTTGACCTTATTTTGTGAGAAGTAACATAATAAATATGAGTGCCTCTTCACTTGCTACCTCTTCCCCCTGCAATAACTTTAAAGTTTTGGAGCAAATTTAATTTTATATGACTTTATTCAAATTTTTTTGGTTTGTTTTGCAGTGGTTAAAGTAGGAGATAAATTGGGAGAAGGGATGGCTCATTATGGTGGTAAAAAACTGGAGGACAGAGGAAGCAAAACCTGGATTCAAATCCTGCTTCTCACATGGACACATATGATTCTGGGCAAGTCACTTATTTTTCTCAATATTCCAATCAATCCTCTAAAACTAAAAACTGCAGAATAGGTATTGATTTGCAATGATATTTACCCCAAATTCTACTCCTCCTGCCCACCAAAAAAAAAAAAACCAAACAAACAGGTTTGAATGTCTCAAAAAAAAAAAAAAAAGAAAAAGAAAAAGAAAAAATCTGTGGGAACAGAGGAGAAAAGAGGAGAAAATATTATTTGACTGATATTGTCCTCCTGGGATTTTAGGGTGAACTGTGGAATAGTTTCTTCTCTGCCCTAGCCATCTATTCCCATATTAGTGGAAGTGACACTTGCAAGACAAAGAACTTTTTCATCTTTGCTTTTAGAAAACCTAGATCCAAATTTATTCCACTGTTGTGGGTATCAGCAATGTTCTCAGGTGTCTGGGTGAGGGTAGTTCCTCATCCTTTAAGATTATAGATTTGAAGGTAGAAAGGACCATGTTTCCAAAGTTCTCATTTTAATATGGAGAAACTGAGGCATCAAAAATTTAAGTGACTTACTAAAGAAGACCTGGAGCAATTGCTGATACTGCTCCAACCTCAATGAAATTATTTTGATACAGCTGAAAGAACAATTGAACAATCACCCTGGAGTCAAAGACCAATATTGGTTCAGATCCAAATCTAATTGCATGGGTGACAACAGACTAACCAGTCACTTACCTTCCCTTTGCCTCAGTTTCTGTATTTGAAAAATGAGAAAGCTGAATTAGCTTCTGAAGTCTCATCTAGCTTTATGATCCTGTGAAATGCTATATTCCAAATTCTAAGGAGTAGATTAAAAATGATTTAAGTTGAAAGCTGTCAAGTATAATGAAAACATTACAAGTAAGGAAAAAGTTGAAAAAAAGCTAGAAAATGGTAACAATTGAAAAGGTGAGGTTTGGATAAAAACTGAAAGGCAACTGGAAAACATAAGGAAATAAAAGTTTAACTTTGTGGAAATTCTTGGTGTCAAGTTTACACATTGATTATAGGGATGGAATAAGCTTTTTTTTTTTCTTTTGTATGCTGCCACTGATGTATTGTTTTAGTCATGTCTCACTCTTTATGGTTCCATTTGGGGGTTTCTTTGCAAAGATACTGAAGTGATTTGTCCTCCATTTCCTTTTCCAGCTCATTTTACAGATGAGGAAAGTGAAGTAAACAGGTTTAAGTGACAACCAAGATCACAAAACTACTAAGTGTCTAAGACTAGATTTGAACTCAGATCTTCCTGACCCAGAGCTATATCTACTGCACTATGTGGATGCTTTTTTTCTCCCTTTATAATCTTTTCCAAAAGACAGTTTAAGGACAGCTAGATAATGCAGTGGTTAGAACATCAGCCCTAGAGTCAGAAGACTTAATACTTCCTATGTGACTATAGCCAAATCACTTAACCTCAACTGCCTCACCCCCAAAAGAGAGAAACAGAGATTTTTTTTTTAAAAAAAGAATTTTAAAAATCTCATTGTATCACAGAGAGGACCCTGCATTCTTAAAGACTGTTTCATATTCTGACATGTCACTCTACGTTGGAAAGATTTTGAGGTAGAAGATTATGCAACTATCATCAGAAGACCAGCTTAGAAAGGTTCACAAACAGAAAAGTGATCATAGAGTGATTTTTTTTTTTTAGATTTGTTTTATTTTGTTTTCAGTCACGTAACAGATTATCTACTAAGAGACAGGTTTGTGATTTCTTATCATGAAAAAAGTACCCACACATCAATGAAATGAGAGCAGTGAAAGATACTAAATTCAGCATCATATTTTGGGATTAATAAATGATATATATGGGTTAAAATTATTGATGAAAAGTCAAGCACAACACTTTCTATTTAAGTAAATCCTATTACAGGGCCTATGTTTAAGTGCCAGAAGGGGCCTTAGACATCATCTCATCAACTAACCAATCAATTAATGGATAAGCTTTTACTAAACACTTACTATGTAGGAGGCATTGTTATCTGAGGACCAGTCTAAATTATGAACCAATTCTGTCATTGTACAAGGCAGAAATTCAAATGGGGTTCTGAGAAATTTAGTGAGGTAATCAAGATCACAGAGGTAAGGGAGTGACAAAACCACTTTGAACCTCATGTCTTCTCTTTCTAAAATTAATGTTTAGTACTACTATCTGACTTATCCCCAGTAGTTTAGTAAAAAGCACAATGGAGGGATTCTGACAGACACAGTGGAAGAACAACCTAGGTGAATGATAGTACAGTCAGTAGAGTTTTTCTATACTAAAAAAAAATAGATGCTCACAAGAAGTATTATAAACCAACTTATCTATTGAAATATATTATAATTTCATTACCTTTTTTTAGTTATGGGTTTTTTTTGGGTTTGTTTTTTTTTTTTGGTTTGTTTTTACTTTTTCCCTGAATGACTGAGGTGAGAGTTCTAAATGAGACAGAGTAAGAGGGTGCTGATCTGGGAAGAGGCTCTGACAAGTGAACACATTGAAAAAAGAAAGCAATAAATAAAAATAATGTAATTTCCAAAGGAGCCTGGTATGTATAGATATGTAAATAGTTTAAATTATATAAATATATATAAGCCCCACCTCCAGTAATGTATGTGGCTACCTGGGGTGCATTTCCTATTAGGTTTTACTATCACACCAACTCTACATTAGTCACTACTTAGATGTAAAGTTTCTAGCACAAGTTCCTTAACAATGATGCATGAATTGAGTGCCATTCTGACAGCAATTTTCAGTCTTTTAAACAGGAAACAGAGCGCAGGGGGAGGATATTAAGGAAAAAGTCAAGTCCCATTGTCCTCAAAAAGACCATCAGTTTTCCAGTTCCAAAATATTCTATGGGCAGCATTAATATTATCAGTGTGACTTTTTTCTTTACCTACCCAAGTAGTCAAACTGGCATTTTCTTTGGCATAGCTGGTTTTCACTTGCTCAGTCAGTCGTCTTTTAAGAGCTTAGGAATTTCAATTCAAGGTGTGATGTCTTAAACTCACACAATGTGGGCCAGGGACACTCCCCAATCTTTCCAAAACTTTGTATTGCTGACACATCTCTCATTCCCAATGTTTAAATTAGTTTGGCAGAAAATCCCTCTGACTAAATGGGACACTGCTATGTCACATTAGCAAGCAAAATAGGTGCACTTCTGCTCGCTTGCACACTCTCCATGTGCGCTCTCTGTGTCTCTCCCTCTGTCTCTGTCTCCCCTTCTCTCCTCTCCCCACCCTCCTTCTTTTTAGGTCATATTTTGGAATTCTACTAAAGTGCCTAGGAGTATCTACTTCTTCATCCTTTGAAATTGTTTGAAAGTGGAATTTTCCTCTTTTATAAAATGGGAAAAGGTTAAGAGGCGACTAGTGTTCAAAATCAAAAATAAGTTTGGCCAATATCACACAAGTAATATATCACAGTTAACATTCAAACTCAGGTGCTGATTCTAAAGCAAGCTTTCCATAGAACCAGGTCGATCTTCTTTGTGGTTACTAACCACTCAAAAACATACTTTGTATTCCATAAGTAGCCCCGAAATCCTCTTTGAAGTACAGTAACAATAAATCTTAAGATAAGAACTAACGCCTACACACAAGGTAAGCAGGAACAATACCTCAACCGCCTCAGAATTGGCCTAAGGGCCGATACTATGCTAATCAAGACGAAGCCACCGAACCACCGGCTCTGCGTTGGGTTGGATGGACAAACCCTTTATTTTAATTAGTCACAAACTCATAGATCCTTAGATATAAACTAAAACCATCCCGCAAAGTTTACAGATCTACTTGCTCAAAAGGTCTGGATTTAGAAGGAGGACTAAGAGGAGATGATGTTCAGGGCAGTGGGATGTTAGATCCTCCAAAGATAGGGGTCCGAGTAATTTTTCAAGCACACTTTTTAAGAGCTTTAGAAGAGGGAGACCCTTTCCTGGTCTAACTTATAGTGTTTGCAACTTTTAGTAAAATAGTAACATTTGTAGAAGATCCCCAGAAACCAAAGGATCAGAGTGAAGAGGATCAAACAGTCAGGCCAGTGTCTTAAAGTCATAGGTACACTCCAGGTCTTCCTAAATCCCTTAAGGATCTTGTGTCCACGTTTTTCTCCTATGGCTCTCTCTTCACTGGCTTTATAAAACCGTTCAGATTAGGCAGGGACCTCTTCAAAGGTAGCTGGTGGGGATTTCCTGCTGTGCGTGGGGAACAGTCCTGTAGCTCTGGCCACAGCTCCCTAGCTACTCCTAGCAAGCTGAGCCAGTTTAATTCTCACTTTAATGAGCTAGCCAATTAATTTCCTCTCCTCCTCACTCGCGCGGAGCCAGAGCAGCCCGGTGAAATGCCGGGGCTGCCCAGTAAAAAGCGCAGCCCTCTCCGCCACCCTCCCCGCACCCCTCTATACCCCTTAAAATAGACAGCCACCAAGGGACGAGGAGATTCCGTCGGTTCCCGGTGCCAGACTTGGCCAAGGCGAGCGCAGGCTTCCCTGCAGCCCTGCCTCAGGGACTACTCCAAGGCGGAGACGGTGGGTGCAGAGAGGCAGAAGCAGAGACCCCCGCAAGATAGAGTCCCGGCGGCTTCCAGGGTCGAGAGTCCCTAAGCCTTACAGGACTTCCTGGTCAGCGCCCCGTTTGCTTTGCGCACCTCATGATAAGCTACCCCGGCGCCCAGGTAAGACGACTGCAACTAGGGAGCCAGGTTTCTGGTGCTGCTCAATCCTGTCTTACCAAGTCCCCAAGTCCCCTAGCCCCCAACTCCGGTCTCCCATCCCCGTCCCGGTCACTCCCGACGGCTCCTGCCAGCGTGGCAAGCCCGGGTGTCTGCTCAGAGCTCAGAAGGTGCGCAGAGCCCCTTAGCCGGACGGAGGAAGGCAGCCGGCGGGGCCGGGGCCGGGGCCGGGGGGGCTGTGCGCCCCGCAGCTTCCAGGGTGGCGACTCGCAACTTCTTGCACCGCTCGCCTCCGCGGTAGACGCTCCCCGCCGCCCCGTCCCTTTGCAGGGAGCCCGGCGGCTTTAGGAGAGGGATGCGGTTCCAAGGCGCGCGGAGGAGGGGAGAGGGCGCTGGGGGTACCCGCGGGGCTTCAGCGCACTTGACTCACCTGCTCTGCAGCCGCTGCCTTAGCTCTCCCTCGGCTGACAGCTGGGGGCTTTGTTTTCTCCACCCACCCAGGGCCTGCCTGGACGCTCCACCCCCGCCGCCCCACGTGACCCACCGCCACAGCCTCCGGGCGGATCCTCGCTGGCCTCCGCGGCAGAGGGCTAATTCCAGCGCTTCCCCTTGCAGGCAGATCCGGGGTGCGGAGGTGGTCACGGCTTCTGCCTAGCCGAGCTCTCCAGTGCCTGCATGATAAGGGGTGCTGGGGCAAAGACGTGGGCGGGAAGAGAGATGGGTGGGCGTGGCGCTGGAGCTCCAGCCTAGGGTCTGTGCAGTCCAAGTTGTTCGGGGTCCTAGGGGATGTGCTTGTCCCTTTGGGGATGATGAGAAGTGAGATTCTGTTCTGCAATCTGCGACATTAGCCTCAGCTGATGGAGAGCACCCCCAGAGGAGGCGAGGCTGAGGAGGTGCCCTGCGGAAAGGTTTGGGAGAGGGGGAATTGCAGACACATAGACTTCGACTTTAAGAAGTGAACACCAAAGCATGAAAACACTACGGTGTAATTCATGGGCTTATTTCATGGTAGATGCTTGCTATAATAATCGTGTTATGCTGCTTACATAATAACAAAAAAGTACTGTCCTGATTATTAAACTTGCTCATCATAACTGAAGAAGAATCATAATTAAGAGTAATAATAAGCTGAAATGTTTTGATGAAGCTTCTGGATATGTTTACTGTTGCTATTAGCATTTGGTTTCTTTTTTTAAAAATTGAACATAAACTAGAGAAACACTTTTAAAAATAATTTGCAATAGTATTTTATTTTTCCAAATACAAGTAAAGATAGTTTTTAACATTCCCTTTTTATAAGATTTTTGTGTTTAGATTTTTTTCCCTCCCTGTTACCTCCCCCTCCCCAAAATAGTAGGTAATCTGGTATAGGTTAAATATGTGCAATTCTTTTAAACATATTTTCACATTTTTCATGTTGTACAAGAAAATCAGACCAAAAGAGAAAAAAAACAAAACAAGAAAACAAACATACAAACTTAAAAGGTGAAAATGCTTTGCTTCGATCCATATTCAGTCTCCATAAATTACTCTATGGATGGGAATGATTCCTTCCATTCCAAATTTATTGGAATTGCTTTGCATCATCGAATTGCTTAAGCAGACCCAAGTCCATCACAATTGATCATCATATAATCTTTTTGTTTTTGTGTATAATATTCTCTTGGTTCTGCTTATTTCACTCAACATTAATTCATGCAAGTCTTTCCAGGTTTTTCTGAAATCAGCTTGGTCATCATATAGAACAATATATATTATAGAACAATACTGTTCCATTACATTCATGTACCATTTATCCAACTCAGAGGCATCCACTCAATTTCCAGTTCCTTGCCACTACAAAAAGGGCTGCTACAAATATTTTTGCCTTTTCACTCTTTTATGATCTCTTTGAGATACAGACCCAATAGAGATACTGCTGGGTCAAAGGGTAGAGTGCTTGTTATTTAAAAACATATTTTGATTGATTATTGATTATTTGATTAATTATTAGGAAAAATTGGTTTATTCTTCAAGACCCTACCTTGCAAATGAAGCTTTCTTTAACTTTTATAGATTAGTATAAAATCTATGCTCTGATCTCCTTCTACTTATATGTTCTTCATAGCCTGTTACGTATTGGGAGTATTGGCTCTAAAGCCAGATGACTTGGATTCAAAACCTTCTTTTATTCCTTTTTGTGTGACCTTAAGGAAAGGTCATTAGTCTCATTGTTCTTATCTGTAAAAAGAGGGGTTTTGATTAGGTGGCACGTGAAGTTCTTTGTAGCTCTAAATTGTTGATGCTTTAGCACGCATGGGTATAACCTCTTATTACTATTTGACTTCTGTAGAGACTATCTTGTCTGAGAGGCAGCCTGGCTAGGTGATTAATCAGCACCTTGGAGTTTGAGCCCTATCTCAGACACTAGCTGGATGATTCTGGGCAAATCACTTAACCTCTTAGTGCCCCAGGCACTAAGGCTTTAAATTTATAATAATCTAATAAATTTCTGATGTACATCTATGTAGGGAGTCAGACATTACATCCAGAAATTCCCTACACCTTGAAATTACAGTTTGCCCTTCTTAAAACAAAACAAAACAAGTCAGAGAGTCTGTAATATTAGGAGTACATGCAAGGTAAATCATACTAAACTATCATTCACCTTGCCAGGTAGATAGTGCCACAGATAGAACTCTGAGCCTGGTAGATTTGAATTCAAATCTACCTTCGTTCACTACTGGATGAACCTGAGCAAAAGACCCCTGTTGGCTTTCATTTTCTCAACTATACAGCAGGGATAGAAATAGCACTTGTCTCCTAGGGAGGAACAAGTAACACAGTATTTTTAAAGTGCTTAATAAATGTTTGTTTTCTTTCCCAAATCCCATAAATGCATAAGATTATAGATTTAGAACTGGAAAGGAGGTTAGAAGTCAATTAGTTCAACCCCACTATTTACAAATGAGTGAACAAATGATTCACAGAAGTTAGGTGATTTACCTAAAGTTGTATAAGTTAGCAATAGAGCTGCGCTTTGCCTCCAAATGTTGGTTACATCTACTACACCATTTTTGGGGATATATATGTGAAATGTAGGTAAGCTATTATATATATGTGAAATCTAGTTAAAGAGAAAATTTTATAAACCTTGAAAAGTAGGACTCTGTCCCCCAAAGACTGCTTACAACCTGAGCTCAATGAAAATAAGGAAGGTGATCCAAGCAGACAACTAGCACTGGCAGACTGATTCTGTGTATATGTGTGCCTTAGTTTTTGTTGTTGTTTTTAAAGAAACTGTAGATGCTAATTTTTATGCCTCCATGACTTATTCCAGCTGCCTGGTCCATAAAGTTCCCCAAATGGGATGTTTTCCTCACTCATATGTCAGGCACAGCTCTATTTGTACTCTGGATACCCTCACTGTACCTCTCACAAAATCAGGGGCATAATAGATCCTTGGAAAATATTAAATGAATTAATGTAATACAGAAGAAATCATGCAAACTAGAGTTCTGTTTTATTTCCAAAAAATTTCAAATTTTGATATATCACATAATAATTCTTTGAAATTAACATGAAAGCAGCATGAATTTTAATTTCTGGTGTCCAACTGTACAGCTGGTGGATTATCTATTTTAGTATCTGAGAGGTGAATGGGTTGGTAAGGTTTAGTAATTTTTTCTGACATTATTAAAAATCTGTAAATGACTTTCTTGTATGTCTTAAAATGTGTATTTTATGATAGATTTAGGGTTTTGGAGAGGGAGAAAAGGGAGAGCTTGTTTCCTTTCCTGGTTTTGCTTTCTCTTCCTTAAAGGTTTTGCCTTTCCCCAAGTTTATTTCATTGGCTCTATGATCTTCTCATGTTATACTTTCTTCTTTATATCCAGTTCTAGAACTTCAACTCTTACCTCTACATTTTAAAAATTAAAGTGCAACTCTCTATCTCTGCTTGTGGTCTTCCTGAGTTTTTTGCTCACTTTTTTGCCTGTATTTTGCTCACTTTCCCTCCAATACCTTGAAAGCTCTAAGCTTTCTTGTTTTCCACTGTAAATCAGTGAATGGCAGAGCTCGATAAATAATTGTTGAATGAATAGAATTTTACCTGTGGTTAATATTAATGATATTTGCATAAGTATATTAATGTAGTAGATATTAATGAGCAATTTTTTTAAAAAAAGAAAGCATTAAAAACTTCATTTTGGCATTAAATGCTGACAATTTAACTGCTGTCAGGGAAAGGATGTTTATATCCTATAGATTTTAATTTAATTCATTGCAGCACACACTTGAAAAATGTCTAGTGTATATGTATAAGGCCTAGAGTCTGTCATGAAAACGACCCAGTGTTGGTCTTGTAGGAGCTTTGAATCTAGCAGGATAAAGCAATATATACAGAAATACTTAAAAGGTTGATTGTAATATGTACAAAGAAGTCTAGGTATGCTTTTATAGAAATACTTGAGGAGGGAAGAACTTACTTTTCTCTGGGAGATCAGGGAAGACTTCATGGAGAAGGTTATCCCTAAGCTGAGCCTTAGAGAAAGAGAAGAATTTGAATAGGCAGGGAGAGAGAAATCACTGCTAGTGTCAACATTACATCTCACATTTTAGGAATGACATTAATAAAAAAGGAGAGCATTCAGAGGACAATGCTAAAGGGCCTTGACATTATTCCATATGAATTTTCTTAATACTTGTTCTCTTATACAAGACAAATTTCTCCATCTAATTTAAGATAATATTTTTGTTGTCTTGATTTTTAACTCTTCCAAGCTAAAATAACTAATTCTCCATGTCAAACACTGGCCTAAAGGACAGTGACTTGGATCATAAATGGTCATTAATTCATGAGAAAGGAACCAATGAATAGAACTAAGAATGTTTAGCTTAGAAAAGAGTACTCTTAGGAGAAGACATGTTAACTTTTCAAGTAGTCTAAAGGCTGTTGTGTAGAAGAGAAAAAGAAGCAGTGAGTGACATGAAGCAAATATAAATTTGAAGTCTGGAAAAATGACATAACAATTAGAGCTGTTCATACCTGCTGTTCAGGTATAGTATTTGGGTCACATGGCCTCTGATATTGCTTCTAAGTCAGATTGTGTGATTCTATGCCCCTGTTAATGCCTATGATAGACAACACTCCCAGAAGGCTCACATTCAAATACATTGCTCAAGTCTGGAAATCACTGTTAGGTATAGATGGAGTTAGAAGCCTTGTTAATAACCTGTTCTTCATCAACACTATTAGGTTATCACATGAGAGAAACTTCACATAATGGTTTCACTATGCATTCTAGCTCTGTTCTTGTAAACAGAAGCAACACATGCTTTTCTCCCAAATGAAATGTCAATTTAAAGTTGAACCAGCTGGATTTTTTAAAGTTGAATTGCCATGTGTCTAAAATGACCTTCTAGATATATATATATTTTGTAGAGATGGCAACAGTAATGATACAAACCAAACAGACTGACTGAAATTTTACCTGCAATAAATGAAAAAAGTAAATGATTCCAGCAATCCTTGGAAAGTTTTCAAAACTATGCCTTTTTCCTCCTGGATTTTGTATCTGTTGTGTTTATTTAAAAGAACATTCTATGCAGCAAATAAAATAATCTCTCAATGACAAGTAAAGAAAACAGTATCTAATGCCAGAATTTACCCTAAAGTTATCTTGTTAACTGCCTCCCAAAATTCAAGTCAGAGAACTATTCTGTTATAAACTGAAAATCAGGGAAGAGTGCAGGGAAGAGACAGGTAGTTCATTTATTGTCTCTCTTGTGGTAAGCACTTGCTAACTAAGTCTCAAAGATTTAAATTTTTTTAGTTTGCTTTATATATTATATTTTTATGTAGAGATATGTAGAACTTCTGCTAAGTTCTGCCTATGGAACCTACATTCTGAGACATCTTGCTAAGTTGGGAAAAGTTTTCAGGAGGGACTTGTGAAGACTGAGTTAGCACCCTGGATGCCTTAGAATCAGCCGGAGTCAGGATAAGAAAAAGTTCTTGGTCTTTATTCTTGGTCTTTAAGAGTAGAAGTGAACAGGATGGACTCAGGATTTCCACAACCTTCCTTTCTTCATCTACTGCCAAAGTGACTCTGGCTTGTCTTACTCCAACCCCTAATCCCTCCCACAATTCTCTGTATACACCAAAAGATTGAACTAGCACCAGATAGTGGGAAGAGCCATTTTCCAAGCATATGCTAATGGAGCATTGTCCAATCAATATTTAGCCTTAAGTGCTCAGTTGTCCAACCTCAGTGCATCAACTCAGAATTTCAGCCCTTTACATCTCCCACTTTCTTTTGTTTTAGAACACAGATGGTCACACCATCCCTGACTTCTCAGGGAGATGAGAACCCCAAAAAGGAGGTGATCATTCCCCCCCCCCGACTTCTCAGGGAGATGAAAGCACTAAAAAGTTGATGATCACGCCTTCCCTGACATCTCAGGAAGGGAGATGAAGAGCACCAAAGGGAAGTGGGGATTGTTAGCGGGTTTCTGGGATGAAGACTCTTATTAGAAACAGGTATGCACAAACCCATCAGCATGGGAGATATTACACAAGCACATGGCAATAACACACAGGCTATTAGTGATGACCCTCCCCACAGCTGGTGCAGGCTCAATGTGGTGCAACAAACATGAATTGTACACACAAGTAGTGGTATAATAAACGATATAAATCAACATGGTGTTGTAAAAGATTTCCAGAAGTGCTAGAAGGAGGGTATGTAAACAACAGTCACACATACACCTTCTTCAGCAGCCAAGAGATAGTCCAAAATCTATCTATTGTCCATTGCTTCACGTGTCAGGGAATCCAATGATCCCTGCAAGTTTTTGAAGTCCTACAACAGTCTTATCATGTCTCAGAGAATCCAATGATTCCTGAGGGTGTTCAAGTCCTACAACAGTCTTATCATGTTTCAGAGAATCTAATGATTCCTGAGGATTTTCAAGTTCTACAACAGTCTTATCATGTCTCAGAGAATGCAGTGATTCCTGAGGGTTTTCAAGTCCTACAACAGTCTTATCATGTCTCAGAGAATCCAATGATTCCTGAGGGTTTTGAAGTCCTGCAACAATCTTATCATATCTCAGAGAATGCAATGATTCCTGAGGGTTTTGAAGTCCTACAACAATCTTTTTATGTCTCAGGGATTCCAATGATTCCTGAGGGTTTTGAAGTCTAAATTTTTAATTTCCATGAATCAAACACCATAACTGCCATGCTCTTTCAGTGGTGGGCACAATCAGAAACAGAACCACCTGATAGTTCTTGGGTCTTCTCTTGGGTCTTCTCCTTCATTTCAAAGGTCTGTTCTGTCTCTCTCCAATGGACAAGGCAAATACAACTCTTGGCACCCATCTGATTCCTTCTTCATCTGTAGACATACAAGCAAACCCTCTCCACCAAGCAGTTAACCTATCTGGTTCCTTCTATTCACCACTTACTGGGGCTTTCCACATCACCTGGTGATTATCTATAGATAGTAGAGCACAGAACAATGCCCTTCTGGTGGGTTATAAAACCTGTCTGCCGCAGCCAGTGCATCTTTGTCAAAAATCAAGAAGTTAATAGTATAAAGAGCTAGATTTAGAAGTTCTCTAGGGTTACCTGTGGCTCTCCCTTTCTTTTGCTTTTGGAGGAGCGTCTTAATGTCTCTGTTTCTCCTCTTTGAGGATTAAAGGGTATGCCAGTGGTGTGTAAAATCTTATACTGTGCACAAAAGTGTGCAAAATATTTGAAAGTATATGCGGGTCCATTATCTGTTTTTATTTCTTGTGGCACATCCATAATTGCAAATACTTGTATAAGGAATTCAGTGACCACTTGGGCTGTCTCTTTTGCTGCTGGTATTGCAAAAATGAATCCTGAAAAGGTATATACCACAACATGGATAAAAGATAGGCAATCAAAAGATTTATAATAATGGGTCATATCCATTTGCCAAATTTCAGTGGGTCTCAAACTACAAGGGTTCTTCCCTGGAGGCAGTATAGGAGCGTGGAAAGGAAGGTAAGCTGTACAGGCTTTTACTATGCTCCTAGTTTTCTCTTTTGTTATCCCAAACTGCAAATGTAAAGCTCAAGCAGTCTGATGATATTTACAATGAGATTCTTGGGCTTCTTGAAATAAAGGAGTATTGGCCAGCATAGTTAGAAGGCTATCTGCCTTTGAATTTCCATCAAAAATAGGACCCGGAAGTCCACTATGAGAGTGGACATGTAAGATATAAATCTTACCTGGATGCTTTCTCACTTGCTCTTGAAGTTCTTTAAAGAGCTGATATATATTAGAAGCTACACATTTTATTTGGGCTATGGCAATTCTTTGTACCACACCTAGTGAATAGGCTGAATCAGATATTATATTTATATCTCCTGGATAATAAGTAAGAGCTAGAATGATCGCATACAATTCATTCTGCTGAGTGGACTGAAAAAGAGTTCTGACTACTCTTTATATAATTAAGTCAGGAGAGTATACAGCACAAATATTATGTTTGGATGCATCTGTAAAGATAGTTGGTCCTTTTAGAGGAACTTTAGAAACTTTTTCTTCAAGAATCCATTGCTAATTATGTAATAGCTGGGTTATCTTTAAAGGAGATTGGTGTGTAAAATTTGGATTTGTGGCCAATAAAATTTGCCACTCTGGGACGATTTCACAGCATACATTAATTTGTGCATTGGTATCAAAGGTGTATATCTTGTCAGGTCTTATCTAAGATAATTGTACTGCTTGCTTAATGCCCTTTAATAAAATTCTAGCCACAAGCACTGAGTAAGGCTTTGTTCTGGTTGTGCTGGGAGATTCACCCACTCAATCACACTGTCTCCTTGATGAAGGACTGCTGTGGGTACCTCTTTTGTAGCAAAAACTGATATTTCTAAGGGTTTTTAAGTGATTCTTTCAACCACATTGGATAAAGCCAGTTCAACTTCTCTCAAAGCCTCTTGAGAAGTAAAGGGGATGGACTCAGTATCTCCACAACCTTCCTTCTCTTCATACTGCCAAAGTGACTCTGGCTTGTCTTACTCCACCCCCTAATCCCTTCCCACAATTCTCTGTATACACCAAAAGATTTAACCAGAACAGAATAGTAGGAAAGGCCATTTTCCAAGCATATGCTAATAGAGTATTGTCCAATTGGTAATTAGCCTTAAGTGCTTGGTTGTCCGACCTCAGAGTTTCAGCCCTTTACAGGGACTGGCTTCAAGATCAGCTAGGCACAAGAGCTCCATTGGAATGACCAAGGCTCTATGCTTGCTCTTGTGCTGGTTTAACATGTTTATCAATAATTTGGATAAGCATAGGTCATGTTCATCAGATTTGTAAAAATGGAAGAGATATCTCACGTACTAGATGACAACCAATATCCAAAATGATTTTGACAGCTTATTGGAGAACTGGGCTGAATCTGGTGAGCTGAAATTCAATAGGAATAACTTTATTCTTGGGTTAAGAAATCAATTGTGACCCTAAAGTGTTTCTCAAGCATGTACTGGATTATATTGCATAACAATTTAACTAGGGTAGGAGAAACTCATCTCTAGAACTATGGCTAAAAGATAATGAATTTTGACTATAACAACCTATTTTTCAGTTTGCATTGATAGGAGGAATTCTTTTGTTGAAATCATAGATTCTTGAAGTTTGTTCCATAAGAATGAAAAAATATATTGTTCTTATTTTTACATATGTGTAATCTATGATCCAGCATGCCAGGTTCTGGACTTATATTGACTATATTCATTCTTAAGGGATTCTCTCTACCTCAATTACTTTTGGGGGGACAATGTTATATCCATTCCATAAGAATGTTTAAAGGGTCCTTGATCCTATGTAAGTATCCTATGTGAGTTAATAATGCATACCATATTCAGAAAACTTTTACTCCCATGAAATGTAAAAACAACATAAATTATTCACATATATATTTGATAAAATTCAATTTTCTTTTCCTGTAACATACCTTCACCCCTAGTGCTTCTGTAATCCTGATGAATTTCATTACCACCCTATTATGGTTTATACTTCCCTTAGATGGGAAACAAATTTATTGCTGAAGTGTCAACCACTGCTACATTCTGATGAATCTCTTTAACCTATTTAGGCCTTAATGTTTATGATATTTCTTTATAAGGAAAATGGAAATGGAGAGAGGACACTGTTTCCCTGTATAAGAATGACACGTACCACTTAATAGTTCATGATTGTGAATCTCCCTTTGGCTTGGTTCCTTACTGAGCTTATAACTATGTCTAGGAAAGAATTTATTTCCCCTCCAGAAGACTGGAATTAGCTCAATGCTCTAGTCTGAGGCCCAATGCCTTGATAAACCCAGAGTGTTCTTAAGGTCCTCTTCCCTCAACTTTTTTCCCCTTAAACTTCTATTTTATACCATGCATGGTCCTAAATTGTTCCAAGGACATGGAAAATAGAAGTAACTATTCAGAGTCTAGTTCTTTGTTACCTTCTCTTTACCTCCATGCTACTAAGGAATGCTCACTCAAGGACTATTATTGCATTGTCTACCTAAATTTTTTGCCAGCTGCCACCCTTCCCCCTTATTAAAATTAAAACAGAGTGTGTTTTTGTAAGCATATCATCATTTTTTGAGGTTCACTATGGAACTTCTTCACACTTACTTTTTTTCCTTTTCTGACTTAAATCTGAGTCACAGAAAATCATACTGACATCTGACATGAAACCCTTCAAATGAAGACTGTTATCATACCTAGGGGGAAAACATAGGTCATCTTTTCATTTCTGCAGTTTGCTTCTCACTGTCCTTTCTTCCTGAGCTGTGGATACATACTTCTGAAGAATGGTCCATAAAACTGAAAAGGGACCAGATGTGCTCACTTCATTTCTTAAATAAGCTTGACTTTGCTTGCGAAATTAAAAATTACTTTTGCCTCAATTATTAGCTATCAAGGGAAGAATGATTGTACATCATTTGTTACTCAGAAATTACATAGTGGCAAAATAATCTGAGTGACCTTCAAAACTTGTTGGTTTCCTTCAAATAGAACAAATTATTTTTCCTATTGTGACAAATGTGTTCTATTCTAGAATACAAAAACTACTTTTCAATAAAAGATTTTAAACTACAACATTTATTCACTTCATTTAATTCTAGATAGTTTTACATAGCTCTCCCAAGTAACTATCTAGGTTAACATGGTGCTGATTCTTTGTAGCGTGATTCCACTTTAACATGGGAATATAATATATTCATTGTCACATTCTATTCTCTCTCTCCCCTACTACATTCGAAGATATCAAATGTTACTCAAGTATCAGTCTTGGATATCTACCTTAGTTGTTGCTTGTCATCATTATAAGGTATATGACATGTATGAGCATTGCCTCTGCCCCTGAACTGAAGTTCCATACTATCCTATATCCAGGTAATAGATGGGGAGGTCTCATGAATTTATGTTGCTCATGTTTATCATTATGACCTTTGTAAGTGACTTTAAATCATAGAGTATTTGCTCATGTTTGATAAAGGAAAAGTGCAGGAACCAACAACCATTCCCCTACATTGATTTATTGACTTTGTGAAGGAATTCCATTGGCAGTATAGATTCATAGTAAATACTGAACAAAGTTGGCTGCCTTAAAATATTTACTAGCATTTAACTATGTGAAAGTGAATAAAGACATGTTATATTTTTCCATCTGCAGTGAATTAGACATCTTGATCACTAAGTATAATATAGTATTTAATTTGCTCTATGCATCCAGGCTCTTAGATATTACAAGAAATCTAGAAACTCTGGTCAGAATACAACCCTGAAAAACTGTTCCGACTTAACAGATTTTTGCATCTTCAAAAATCTTGGAAATGATTGTCTAAGATATAGTGCTCTTAAACTGTACTCTTAAATGTACCCTGATTGGGCATGGTACATTATGATAGTAATAACAGTAATAATCAATGAAACATACAACATTTTAAAGTTTGCAGAGCACTTTACATATATTAACTCATTAATCTCATGAAGTGGTTACTACAGGTATAGTCCATTTTACATATGAGAAAACTGAGACTTAAGTGACTTGACCAATTATATAGGTAGTAAATATTAGAGGCAAGATTCAAACCTTGGTCTTTTTGCTTTCAAGTCCAGCAGGATTATGGAATGAAGCCTTAATAAGTTCAAAGTCAAGTAAAAGTGTGCACTAGAGAATCTTTAGCTATCATTCAAGAATCTTAAGATTTTATTTATAGGAGCTCTCTTTGTGGTAGCAAAGTATTGAAAATTATGGGGATGCCTGTCAACTGGGGAATGGCTGAAAAAGTTGTGGTATGATAAAAATATTACTTTGCTATAAGAAATGGTGAAGAATAATAATGAACAAAATGAACAAAACTAAGAGAAAGTTTTATACAATGGCAGTAATATTGTTTTAAAAACAACTTTGAGTGACTAAGTCATTCTATTATAAATACCCAAATTAACTACAAAGGACATAGGAAGGAAGATACTATATGTATCCAGAGAAAAGACTGAAAAATAGCATATATAGAATGTTTATATATATATATATATATACACGCCTAATGGTAGCCATATTGGGATGGGAGGAAAAAAATACAAGATAATTTTATCATATATATGCGTATATATAAAAAGGAATAAAAAATTGGTTATAATAGACTTGCAATTTCATATACAATTATCTTTTTTCTATTCTACTTTGTTATGGAAATGATTATTTTATTAAATTCAGAATAAAATAATTTTTAAAAAATTTTATGATCAGTAGAGCTGAAAGCTAAATTTTCTCACTTAAATAGCATACTATCTACTAATTCATTTATTGATAAATAGGAAAACATGTAAGGCTGAAAACTAGAGATGACAGGTTAGGGTCTGCATGACCTTTTGACTTGTTCCTACTACTAAGTAATGAAATGTTGCTGGAGAAAATAAAGACACATCATCTACAGCTACCTAACTTCAATTGGTCTCGCAATGCCACAAGGCAATCTTTTTGTTTATTTATTGATAACTTCCACATTCTTTTCTTTAGCTGTTCCAAACCCCTCTCACAATGACTGAATATAGAGTTAGATAGAACCTCAGTAAACGACTAGTACCACTTATAACCTCCTAAAGAAGCCCTAATCTAATATATTTAATGAAGATTATCCAACCTTTTCTTAAAACCTTTCAGTTTGGGGAAACTCCAGTAAAGTTGTTGAGGCAACAAACTCAATTTTTGGCTAGTTGTAATCATCAAATTTTTTCTGACATTAAACCTAAATTTATCTCTCTGCAACTTCTACTCATTATTTCTGGTTCTACCCTTTGAGCCAAACAATATGTCAGTCAGTTATTTAGCCAACCAGAATTTACTTATGATCTGGCTATTATGTTAACCATGGAGATGTAAAGAAAGGGAAAAAAATAACAACATTCTTCCTCCTCTTGAGGACTTTATGTTCTATTGGGAGAGGTAGCATGTCCTGAGATTATCTTCCCTTTACACTGTATATATCTTATGTGTATATGTGATTTCATCATCCTTTACTTATATGTATATGCAAGCATATATATGTATATATATATTATATATAATAATTATTTGCATGTTGCCTCTCCTAATATAATATAATTATGTAAATGTATACATATATGTATATGTATGTATAATATATATGGAAGGTATTATCAGAAAGAAGACATTGGTAAGGAGAGAGAGTGGAAACCTACAATGGTCTCCAGCAGAAAGTAGGATTTCAGCTGAGTCTTGATGGAAGCAAGGGAAATTAAAGTGAGTAAGGAGACAATTCTTTAGTCATGGAGAATAGTCAGTCTATTACAAAGGTACAGAAGTAGGATATTAATGGTGGCAACTAGGCCAGAGTATGGAGAGGAGGAGTAGGATGAAAAAAATAATTGAGAAAATAGGATCAGATTGTGAAGGGCTTTTTATGTTAAGGAGGATTTATATTTAATCATGGAGGTAATAAAGAGCTATTGACTAAGAGGGTGATATAGTCTGTGCTTTAGGAAAAATCACTTTGACAACTGAGCAAAAGATGTGCACAATCCCAATCCTTTGAAGACAACTAGACATTGAAAAATGAGAAAAGACAAAGACAAGTGTGATTTGGGAGATTAGTGCTCTGAGACAAGTAAAGTGGATACCATTAAACTCTGTATACCAGGCTACTTACTGCCTATTTTCATCTAAGTCATCTTATGGAATCTAGGAAAGTTAGGGATGGGTCTTTGAAGATGAAGATAAAAACACCAGTATGAGGACTACTAAGACAAAAAGCAAAATGAGTTGAAAGATCAAAACTGGGTGCTTAGAAAAGTCTTGGCATTGAGAGCTAGAAGAGACTTTAGAAATGACCTAAGCCAAAACTTATTTAACAGTTTGGGAAACTGAGGCCCAGAGAAGTAAAGTAATTTGCTCAAGTTCATATAGGCAGATCCAGAGTTGAGCCCGGGTCTGTTGATTGAATATTTATTGCTTTTGTTTTATCCTCTTTGGCCCAGCACTATCCACATTAGAATGAAGATCAGAAACATTTTTTTCCTGAGAAGCCTTCTAATTCATACTTTTTAAAGTTTACAAGTACACAATGAGAGCAAAGTAACATTTAAATGTGATTTTTGTTTTTTTTATTTTCAGTCAACCCTTGTCTATTTCCCTA
This sequence comes from Sarcophilus harrisii, assembly GCF_902635505.1. Lineage (NCBI taxonomy): Eukaryota > Metazoa > Chordata > Mammalia > Dasyuromorphia > Dasyuridae > Sarcophilus > Sarcophilus harrisii. The sequence goes on from NC_045426.1 coordinate 476,894,131, forward strand.
TCATTTTTAGAACAAGAGTTTCTTAGAAAATCACAGAACATGCCCAGGAGAAAGAAAAATCTGGTAGTGTTGGAGGAAGTTTTGGAGCTGGAGCTTTGGCAAAAGAAGAAAGGGATTAAGTTGTGCCTATTTAACTTTCTTCTCAGAATACCTGCTACTACTTTGTGTGCTGATGGATTCTGAATAAACATATTCAATGAAGGTAATGAAATCAATTCACTAGCCCACAAATTTCTATTGGTCCTGCCTTTATTTATCAATGTTTTGACTCCTGCCATTCTAGTTTCCTTCTCTTGTTATTAATACTCTTTATACTTCTAAAGATGCATGATTTCTCTCCATGAATGCTGAATGGAAATTTTGTATGCCTTTAGTAGTGGTTTTATGAACTACTCCATCCAAAACAAAACAAAACAAAACAAAAGTTAGCCCTTGGTGACTGACCACTGAATTTATTTAAGATGGCCCTAGTTAGGGCAAAGAGTCAGTTGTTGAATCTGTATTCCATTCCACAAATTTTTATCAACCAAGGGATATATAGGATTATAAATTTAGAATTAGAAGAGATCTTAGAAGCCATTGAGTCCAATCCATTTATTAATTTTTTTGGTGTTTTTTTTTTTCAATTTGTTTAAGGCAATTAAGGTTAAGTGATTTGTCCAGAGTCACACAGCTAGTAAGTATTAAGTGTTAGAGGCTGGATTTGAACTCAGATTCTCCTGACTCTAGGGCCAATGGCTCAATCCACTGTGCCATCTAAGCTGTTCCATTCCATTTATTTTGAAGATAAGGAAACAGATGGAGATGAAATTGTCCTGGAACATTGTTCATCTGGTAAGTGACTATGGCAGCATGGAAATGCAGATCTTCCTTATTCCAAGTTCAGTGTTCCATCCATCTGACCACCTGGCTTCCTCTGCTAGGAATTAGGCATTTGAGGAGGAAAAATGACAATTCTGACTTCAAGGAGAAGAGAATCTAGTAGTGATGATGAGACATACACAAAAATGAAGTCTTTAGTGCCATAAGGAATCTCAGGTGGGAGGGATGCTTTTATTAACTGTAGAAGGAAGAGAAAATTCAATAGGCAGAAATATCAAAGAAGTATGTCAGACCGGGTATATACTGGGCAAATATATGCTGAAAGGGGGAACCAGTTAGTAGTCTGGTATGGTTGAAAGTCTTCCTACCTTAAAAGAATCTTCTAGAATTTGGACATTACTGGTATAGCCTTTAAGAACCCAGAGACAATTTTGTGCCATTATGATTCATCAGGGAAGGAATTTAGTGAAGGACTTTTTTCTGGATTACCCCCAAACAATATAAATACTAATATATCAATTGAGTTTCTTGATCATTAATTCCTTGATCGTTTTACAGAAAGGGATTGTAGAAGAGAGGCAGAGTTTATTAATTAATATTTTAAACCTTCCACACAAATCCCTTTTGGCCTGACCTGATTTCTTTTTAGCCTTCAGCATATTAAGTGCATTGCTTCAAATACACATGATAGTGACTCCAGATATTTTACAATAATCTCTCTCTCTCTCTCTCTCTTTCTCTCTCGCGCTCTCTCTCTCTCTCTCTCTCTCTCTCTCTCTCTCTCGCGCTCTCTCTCTCTCTCTCTCTCTCTCTCTCTCTCTCTCTCTCTCTCTCTCTCTCTCTCTATATATATATATATATATATATGTTATGTAATACCATAATAGAGAAGAGAGGGAGAAAAGCAGTAATTATGGAAGCACAGTAATTTCTCTGGGTTATAATAATAGCAACTTGAGATGATAATTTCTCAAGGGTACTACTTTGTAATGACTGATTTATGTTTAGAGAATAAATGGTTCAAAATAGGAAACAAGCTTACCTCCAAAGCACTATATGAGCAATGATGAGTTAAAACTTCTAAACCACCCATTGAATTACATAAGTAATATTTCTCTTCAATTTTCAGGTGAGAATAAGGATCTTAAATGATTCACTTTTAAATGACACCTTAAATGACTCACTCAAAGTCATACATCAAATTAGTAGAGTTGTCCACAATGACTATTGTCTCTCTTTGGTAATGTGAGGTGACAGAATGAATAAAAGGGAAGGGAAGGGAAGGGAATAAGCATTTATATAGCATCTACTATGTGGCTCTCACTGTACTAAGACCTTCACAAATATTATCTCCTTGTATTTACACAACTCTTGGTAGTAGGTGCAATTATTATCTTCATTTTACAGTTAAGGAAACTAAGGCCGATAGAAAAAGAAGAAAACTTGTTTTACTTATATTGGATTACTTGCTGTCTAGGGGAGGGGTTTGGGAAGGAAGAGAAAAAATCTGGAACATAAGTTTTTGTAGAGGGCCAGAACTCTGGAGAAGTATACTTGAAACAAGATGTTAAATCAGTGGAATTGATGAGATGATGATTCTCTAATTCATATATATACTTAGTACTTAGTATGGTGATGTAATGGTTCTCTAGTTCACACATATTCAGTATGTTGTAATGATGTAATTATACTAAGGTATATAAGAGCTGAGAAAGACTAGAAATGAGACATTCCATCTTTGACCAGCCTCATGGTGGCTGTCCTGCCTTCATCACTTCTCCACTAAGACCAAGGATTTGGGCTGATCCCGAGGACCTCCAGAAAGCTAGGTCTAAATGTTTTCCAAAATATACCTAGACCAATTCAGAGTTACACCAGCAGTGCATTAGGGTAGTAATTTACCTATGGCTCCCCCTTTCTTTTGTTTTTGGAGGAACTTGTGGCACACCCATAATTGCAAAAGCTTGTACAAGGAATTCAGTGACCACTTGAGGTGTCTCTTTTGCTGCTGGTATTGCAAATGTAAATCCTGAAAAGGTCTCTACTACAACATGGATAAAAGACAGATGACCAAAAGATTTATAATGGGTCACATCTATTTGCCAAATTTCATTGGATCTCAAACCACAAGGGTTCTTCCCTGAAGGGAGCATAGGAACATGGAAAGAAAGGCTTTTACTATGCCGCTAGCTTCCTCTCTTGTTATCCTAAATTGCAAACATAAAGCTACAGCAGCCTGATGATATTTAGAATGAGATTCTTGGGCTACCTGAAATAAAGGAGTATTGGCTAGCATGGTTAGAAGGCTATCTGCCTTTGAATTTCCATCAAAAATAGGACCTGGAAGTCCACTATAAGAGTGGAAATGCAAGATATAAATCTTACCTGGATGCTTTCTCAGTTACTTTTAAAATTCCTTAAAGAGCTGATATATGTTAGAAGATACAAATTTTATTTAGGCTGTGGCAATTCTTTGTACCACACCTACTGAATAGGCCGAATCAGATATTATATTTACATCTCCTGGATAATAAGTAAGAGCTAGAATGATTGCATTCAATTCATTCAGCTGAGTGGATTTAAAAGGAGTTCTGACTACTCTTTATAGTTAATTCATGAGAGTATACAGCACAAATATTATGTTTAGATGCATCTGTAAAGAATGTTGGTCCTTTAAGAGGAACTTTAAAACCTTTTCTTCAAGAATTCATCGCCAATTATGTAATAGTCTGGTTATCTTTAATGGAGACCCGTATGTAAAATTTGGATCTGTGGCCAATAAAATTTGCCACTCTGGGATGGTTTCATAGCATACATTAATTTGTGCATTGGTATAAAAGGTGTATCTCTTGTCAGGTCTTATCCCAGATAATTGTACTACTTGCTTAATGGTCTTTAATAAAATTATAGCCACAAGCACTGGGTAAGGAGTAAGGCTTTGGTCTGGTTGTGCTGGAAGGGTCACCTATTCTATCACACTGTCTCCTTGATGAAGGACTGCTGTGGGTACCTCTTTTGTAGCAAAAACTGATATTTTCAAGGGTTTTTGAGTAATGTTCAATTTCTCTCAAAGCCTTTTGAGATTCTTTTGTAAGCTGGTATGGTGAGTTTAAATCAGTGTCTCCCCTTAAAATCTCATATAGTGGTTCTAATTCATAGGTAGTTAAGCCTAACATTATACATCCATTGGATATCTCCTATCAATTTCTGAGTCACTTAAGGTGTTCAATTTCTCTGTTCTTAAAGAAAGTTTTTGTACTATGAGCACCTTAGGATATATTTCATGTCTTAAATATTGAAAAGGAGTGTACCTTTGAATTTTTTCTGGAACTATATGCAATTTGTAGTTGCTTAGGTTTCTGTGGTCTTTTGTAGACATGCTTCTAACATTTGCTCCTGAGGTACACACCCTAAAATATCATCCATGTAATGTAACTTTTGGAAATGTTTTTCTTACTGGAGTAAGAGCAGCAGCCACATACATTTGACACATAGTAGGGTTATTTTTCATTCCCTATGAAAAAATCTGTCTATTCATATCCTTTATAAGGCTCAGCTAAGTTAATGCTGGACACTGAAAAGACAAATCTTTTTAAATTCTCCTTATCCAGAGGGATAGAATAGAAATGATCTTTAATGTCTATAACCCAAAGAGGCCATTTTCTAGGCAAATTGAGTAGGAGATGGAAGTCCAGACTGAAGAGTTCCCACAGTTTCCATCTGTTTATTTACTTTTCTTAAATCAGTCAACATTCTCCATTTTCTAGATTTCTTTCTTACAACAAATACAAGGAAATTCCAAGGACTTAGAGAAGGTTGTAAGTGTCGTTGGTCAAGTTGCTCCTGTACTATATCTAATAAGACCTGAATTTTATCACTACTTAAAAGCCACTGTTCTATCCACACTGGTGTATCCATTTTCCATTGAATAGGAACAGGTTAGTGTTGGCAAGCCTTCAACAGCAGCCCTGTCTAAAAAAACCGAGGTACTCATTTTTAATCCTAATTGCTGTAAAATGTCTCTTCCCCACAGATTGATGGGGATTTTTTCATCTACAAAAGGAGTAAAAACTCCTGTTTTACCTTCAAATGTTCATTTCAGAGGAGTAGCACTAACTTCAGCTGCTATTTATTCTCCTATGCCAGACATGTAGGTGTCTGCCTTAATCTTTGGCCAATGACTGGGCCAATTGGCACCTCTAATGATTGTACGATCTGCAACTGTATGTACCAGGCCTTCCAATGGTAGGCCATTTATATAGATAGTAAACATAGGGCAGTCAGCTGTAACAGCTGCAGTTCAGATTATTCCTGGATTCTGTTGTTGGGAGTCAAAATCTGGGCAATTATCACCAGATTGCCTGTCAGGAGTGTGTATCAGTAAACTTGATGCTACTACTTCTCCTGGTTGATAAGTCACACATTGTCTACTTGTATTAGTGACTGGGATATTAGCTATACGTTCCTCAGTTTCCCAAATCAGTGTATGGATGAACATTGTTTTGTAAGTACTCTCAGGAGGTGAAATGGTCAAGCCTACTGTGCCTGGAGGCAAGGCATCCATAGACTGGAGAGGAGCAGATTTCACTTCTCCAGGGGATATCTCAGTAGTCCCAGATACATACAACTCTATTCTCCCCAGTTGTAATTTCTTTCCCCCATCAGATTGCTTCTTGGCTGATTGATCATGTAATCCCTTTTTCCATCAGGTTGCTTCTTGGCTGATTGATCATGTTGGAGTACTGAACTTCTAAAGACTCTCTGGGTGTAACATTGACTGCCATCAAGGTTTTGCAAGAATGAATGTTAAAAGCTTTCTTGGCATATATTTTTAAAATAAAATGGTATTATTAAAATAAATAAATAAATTTTAAAAAGAAATTACATGACTTGCTCAGGATCATACAGTTAATAAGTAGCTGAACCTGGATTTGAATTCAGTTTTCCTGAGTCTAGGTCCATAGCTATATCCACTCTACCAAGTCTATCATAAGACTCCATAAAAGTATTGAATGAGCAATATCAGAGTATCATTCAAAGGCAATATCTTATTTCTGTTGGTATGTCCCATGACCCACTCAAAGCAATGAAGTCACAGAACAGTTATGATTTTGTATCTCATCTTTCCCTGCCAATGCTAATATTTATTGTCATGGTTATTGAGTTTCTACTCTTTGTAACTTCAGGGACCATGGCATATCCCATTCTTCTATCTTTCACTATCTCCCAAAGTTTAAGTTTATGCTTATTGTTTCTATGACACTCATTCTCTACTGTCTTCTTCCTTTCTCTTCAATTTTTCCCAACATCAGGATCTTTTCCCATTAGTCTCAGCTTATGTGGCCAAAGCATTTAAGCTTCAGCTTCAGTATTTGACCTTTCAATAAATGTTCTGAATTAATTACTTTAAATATTGACTGAATTGATTTCCTTGCTATCCAAAGGACTCTCAAAAATCTTCTCCAGCACCATAATTTGAAAGTATTAATTCTGCAGCACTGAGCTTTGCTTTTCACAGCCATATGTTGCTACTGGAAAAACAATAGTTATGACTATGGTTTGACAAAGATTCATACCTTTCTTTTCAACATGATGTTTCTGGTTTTCAGTATGCTGTCCAGATTTTCTATAACTTTCCTTCCAAAGAGCAAGAGTCTTTTAATTAACTGCATGACTGCAAGTTGTCATCTGTAATGATCTTTGAGCCTAAGAATATAAAATCTGACACTGCTTCCATTTCTTCTCCTTCTATTTGCCAGGAAGTAATGGGGCTAGTTGCTATGATTTTAGAATTGTTTTTTTTTTTTTTTTAAGTTAAGCTTCAAGCCAGCTTTTGCACTTTCCTCTTTCATACTCATCAAAAGACTTCTTCATTTTTTTTCACTTTCTGCCATCAGAGTGGTATCAATTGCATATCTGAGATTGTTGATATTTTTCCTGGCAGCTTGACATGTTGAATGATATACTCTGTATATGTTATATAAATAAGGTGACAATATACGGCCTTGTTACTCCCATGTAAATGGAGGTAGTGGAGATATGAGAAAAGAAACACAACATAAAGAAATAAAACAAAGGTATTTAAACCTGCTCCATGACTCAGATATATGAGTGAAATTGCCAATAGTATGTTAAGTATTATTTCCATTATCCATATCAAAGAGAAGTTTTATTTATTTATATTTGCATGTAATATTTCTGAAATACTGTAGGCATTTTCCATCCTTGTACTTACAGGCTGTGATGCCAAGGACAGAACTGAAAACATGGAAAAGCTGTTACAGATTTCTTTTAAAGGAAGCTCAGAGGAACCCTGAAGCAGCTGGGGAGTCCAAAGCTCAAAGCTGATTTTCTGGGGATTTTTTTCTTTTACAGACTCAGATTTTTTTCCTCTGTGAAATGAGTAGGTTGAAATACATGATCTCGGAGGGCTCTTCTAGCCCTAACATGACTGTTTTTGTAAATTAAAAATAAAAAGCTCTATAGTTCTGACTCTGCTTCTGACTGTGTGACCTTGGGCCAGATATTCAAGCCTCAACTTTCTTATCTGAAAATATAAAGATATTGGGCAAGTACCTTTTGACAAAAATGTATCATGAATTTGCTTAAATTCATAATGATCTCTCCCTTTTCTGAACTTCTAACAATTATTGTAATATTCAGCATTTGATAATTAGTACTGCATCTCAGAGTTAAAAGAAACCTTTAGAAGGAACCTAGTCCAATTTGTATCCAAACAAGAATCTTTCTATCACATGCCTGATAAATAGTCATCAGCTTCAGGGAGGGGCAAGTCAGGAGCAGCTCTTTGCTGTTAGAGGCAGCACATTCCATTTTTGGATAATTTTAACAGTTGTGGGGTTCTTCCTTAGATCAAACCTGAATTTGTCTCTTTGTAACTTCCATACACTGCTATATATATAATTTTAATGGTATTTATTTTCCAAATATATGTAAAGATAGTTTTCAACATTTGTTTTTCTAAGACCTTGTATTCCAAATTTTTCTCCTTGTCTTACTTCTCCCCTCCCCAAAAGAGCAAGCAATCTTATATAGGTCAAATATGTGCATTGTTTCTATTTTTACCCTTTTGGGGTGTAATAAGACATCTGTTTCCAAATCCATGTTATATTTCTTGAAATTCTTTAAGTTGGCTATCATTTTCCTTCAGTCTTCTCTTCTATTTAACCCCCTCCCCCCCCCCCCCCCCCCCCCCGCCCTCAATCAATGTTCCTCATATGGATCTTTAGACCCTTTGCCATTCTGGTCATCTATTTCTTGATACTCTCCAGCTAATCAATGACCTTCTTAAAAGTTGGTGCTCACAACTGAACATATTTATTACTTTAGATAAAACTGATCAGGGCAGAATACAGTAGGACTATCATTCCTTAGTATGGGACATTATACTTCTCTGAGTGCAGTGTAAAATTACAGTAACGTATTTAGCAGTAATGTTATGCTATTGATACATTTTGAGCTTGTAGTATAACCCCTGAGTTTTTAAAATTTTAAATTTAAAATTGAGGTGGATTTTTTTGGTCCCAGACATAATACTTTATTTTCATCTCTATTAAATTTCACTTTGTTGGAGGTAATTTAGTATGCTAGTTTTTCTATTCTGTCATTTAATATGGTATCTATTTCTGCCAACTTTGGGTCATCTGCAAATGTGATAAACATGCTATCTTAGTCATTAATAAAGATGTAAAGTGGCAGAGGGCCAAACATAGATCCCATTCAGAGACTTCCTTCAAGGCTGACATGGAATCAATGATGACCACCAATTTACAAATATATCTTGAAAGACTTTATTTGATGATTTTGTAAACTATAAACTTAGCCAGAACAGACAAGATTTTTCTTTATCTTCCTAATGTCTAGGACAATGCCTGACTCATGGTAGATGATCAAGAAATGCTTATTGATTGACTGAATAAATCTAGGTTAATGATACATGACATTCCCTTGATTTAACAGTCTGATAATATCAATAAAGGAAAAGATGTTAGTTTGGATGACCTATTTTTGATGAAATCATAATGATTATTTGTGATTACTATTTCTTTTTCAAGTTGCTCATTACCCTTCATGTTCACATGAAGTTTCATATATTTTGGCCTTGTACTGGTGTTTAACCCTTGTATTCTTATTTAATCTTTTGTATATTTTTGTTTCTCCACTCCAATTATATTCCAAAGTTCCTTGAGGGCGGGACCAATGTACTATAGGTCTCTATGTCTATCACTGTACCTTTTTAACATAATAATTTGCATAAAAATTGTACTCCAAAAAAGAATTAATTTTATTTTACCCTCTACCTTATTATACTCTTTAAAATTCATCATTTAGTGAAATGTCCAAGGATAAGTTGTACTGTGCTATCAGCCTTCCTTCCTAGCTTGCTTTATATATTCCTGCCTGTGAATGATTAACTAGATGGGACAGTAACAGGGTGATTCAATCAATTTGTTCTCTTTAACAGCTCTAGCTTCTCTGCCTGAACTTTGATCCTTGCTATATAGGCCTGGCCTTTTAAAATTCCTCCGTTTAAAAAGTATATTAATTATTATGGTAGCCTAGCTTTTATAATACCATCCCACAAAATTATATTGATTAATCATGTCACAGCCTTGTGCATTCATTTTAAGTAATTAATATAAATCTCATTGTGTCATTAGAATCTTCTAAGAGTGCAAATAAAATTTCTGGCCGTTATGAAGCACTTAGTCTTTGTCTTGGTTATCATTCATAATGGCTACAACTTTTCTATTTTCCAATTAATAAATAATTGAAAGTTTCTAATAACTACAATATTTACTTTTGAATGATGACCTAAAAAAGACAACTTTCTACTTTTAAAGAATTTATTGAAAGAGAATCACAGAATTTTAGAGGTATGGGGGACTAGAGTTTCTAGTCCAAATACAAACTCTAGAGGAACCCCAGTAAAATAAATAAGCATATTTAATAAACCTCTTCTTGAGGACCTTCAATACATGGTTTTACTTGCTCCAGTTTTTAGAAAGATTCCCCTCTCCCCCAATATCAAGCCTAAATTTGATTCTGTAACTCCTTCCTTACTTAGTCCTATAACTCCCTTCTTTGTAATTTGTCTTTGTGGGATCATACAGAGCAAGTCTAAGTTTTCTATCAGCCTTTCAGATACTCGAATACAGCTTTCACATTCTCTTGAATGTTTTCTTCTCCAGACTAAACATTCCCAGTTCTTTCAGGTAATCATCATATGACATGAACTCTACTCTCTTTAGGTCTTAACGTTTGTTACAAGCTAAAAGAAATTTTCTGGGATATTTCAATTTTATGCTAATGATTTTATACCGTTGGTTGCCTCTCTTGTGGATGCTTAATGTTCTCCTTAAACTTGTCTTTCAAGAACTAAACACAAAACTCCTAAAGTGAATACAGTAGGATTGTTATCAACTCCTTATTATTGGAAGCCCTGCTGCCCTTAATACAGCCTAAGGCCACATACTTAAATGAATATGAGGGAAAAGAATTGCTCAGTAAAACTGGGTTTTGTTTTCTTGATGCTTTGCTAGCCAAGAGGATATTTTTTTTTAATAGCCTTTTATTTACAGGATATATGCATGGGTAACTTTACAGCATTAACAATTGCCAAACCTCTGCCAAGAGGATATTTTGAAGTAATGTATTTATTTTTAGAATGATATACTATAAGATTTGATGTCTGTAGTAGCCATAATATTCCTGCTCAACTTCACACGTCCTTAGTGAAACCTCTAGCTTTTTAAATGGTTATTCTCCTATTTAAACACATATTTATTTAGTCTAAAATCTCACACTTTTTTTTTTAAGCTGAGGCTATTGGGGTTAAGTGACTTGCCCAGGGTCACACAGCTGGGAAGTGTTAAGTGTCTGAGGTCAGATTTGAATTCAAGTCCTCCTGACTTTAGGGCTGGTGCTCTATGCACTGTACCACCTAGCTATCCCTATTTCCCAATTTCTAATAAGCATGATGTTTAAGTAAAATTATACTGGTAGGATCATTAACATAACATTTGAATATTTTAGAATACTTTTCCTTTCCTTTCCTCTCATTCTGTAACACAAAATTTAGATCTGGAAGGGCTCTACAATCATCCAGTCTTTCCAGTTTGTAAAAGTGAGATTTGTTTCAAGTTTTATACACACACACACACACACACACACATATGTACATATATGATAAATGATAAACTAGAGGGATAGAGTAATTAATAACTTATTAATTAGGCTAGCTAATAATAAAATGATGGTCAGTGGTTTTTCATGATACCCAATGACATAATTGAGATACTGAATGCTTTAAATATGTTTGAAAAAAAGAATGTCCTTGACCTGAGAAGACTTCTGCTGAGAAGGTGGCTTGATCAAGAGACTCAGCTCTCTTGATCACCTCTATCAATCTGAACCTGAAAATCTATTTTCACCCAGACTGCTTTAATAGGTTTTCTTCTTCATGAACTAAGTCATCCTAAACTCCAATGGATGGGTACAAGGACATCAGTTTATTCTCTCAGGGCAAAAATTCACCCGGATTAGAGTCTATTTACACTTCAAATGGAAGTAAATTCTCCTGGTTAGGTGGGTCCTGCCCAAGATAGGGGAGCTTGTACCCTAAAGATTAGGGCAATTTCTTGTATTAGCCATATCCTTCAGAGACTGGCTGACTGACCTACAGGGGCTTGAATGAGACCATTAAAAAGAGTGGGTCTTAATCATGGATTGTTAATATAATAGAAAAAACAATTTCTCTGATTAAAACATGGGATTTGAACACTTATCTTCTGATGACCTATATCATGCTCTTCCCATTGTGCCATACTGTGGCCTACTTAAGTTTCTTAAAAATATACTTATTGGCGTTATCATTGTTTTTTATGCTTTCATCTTGACTAGTAGAATATAATGCTTTAGCTTCCTACATGTCTTAGAGAGACACTATATAGTATAATGGATAACTGACTAGCCTCAGATTCAAGAAAGTCTTGGTTCAAGTCCTGCTACTGACAATATACTAGCTGTGTGTAAATCACCTTTTTCCCTCAATGTCCCAACTAATTTTTTAAGACATTAAGTTAGACTGATAGAAGCATCTATACTGGGTAGTTCCTCATCAGTTATTTCTAAACTTTGCTAACTAAAACAGCAGTTTCATTCTTTTCTATTGGGCACTTAATAAATACTTGTTCAATGAATGAATTGTAGTAACTTTATGAATAAATTTCATTTCTTATATAGATATTTTAATTCTAACCCACTAGATTGCCTTTAAAGTAACATTCTATTCTTTTACTGAGTAATATTCATGCATTTAAAAAACAAAACTGGAAAAATTCTGTTAATTTGTGAGTGTCTTGTCATACCACCTGCTCTTTTTTTCTTTCCTATTTTATACTTATTAATTGCTTCTAACTCACCAGTTTCCTTTTTTAGATTTATTGGTTTATCATCCTTCTCATATGTTCTAGTAGTGATTGTCCCCCAAGGCTCTGTTATTCTTTTTCTTTCCTTTCTTTTCACAGGGTGATCTTACCCTCTCCCTAGGGATCAATTATCATATCTATGTAGATGATTTTCAAATTTCTACATGCAATCTGAACTCTCCACTGAGCCTCTGCTATTATATTTATAATTGCCTGCTGGACAGATCCACCTAGATTTTTTGCTGGCCCTTCAGGTTTCAACATGTCTCTAATGAAATTCATCATAATTTCTTGTAACCCTTCTCCTTCAAACTTACTTGTTTCAGTTGATAACACTACCATCCTCCTTATCACTCAGGCTTGAAAATTCAGAGTCACACATAACTTCCTTTTCTCTTAACTTCAATGGTTAATTTTGTGTGGGACAGTAACCCTTACCCAAATTAAAATCAGAGCAGAAAGGGATTTATTACAATCTTACAAGAAAAGGCAACTCCCAACAGACAAGGTGTTAGTAGAGGAGTGCAAAGTTCAAACTGCAAAACACAAGATTATAAAGACCCTAACTAGCAATTCCCCCTCCCCCTCCTTTTGATCTTTTCTTCCATTACCTGGGGTAGTCCAGGCTTACACCCTAAAGGCAGAAAACTATCCCAGAAACAAAAGAATACTAGAAAATAACAAACTCTTTACCCATTAAATACTTAAATGCTATTTAAGGGGTGAGGGGAGGGGAAAGACAGGAGGGAAAGGAGAGAAATGATTAAGATAATCAAACACCTGCAGCTCAACTTGTTATTGCAACGTCTCAAGTCACAATTAAGACTTAGGTCAAGGCCACATTATTATGAGAGGTCTTCACTCAGTTTAGCCCATTCAGTTTTCTAACTTCTGTTTATTCTATCTCCATGGTTCCTACCGCCTATTCGCTATTCACATTGCCTACTACCATAAATCAAGTCCTCCTCATTTTTGTTTGAATTGTCATAACAGGCTTCTAACTCCTTTCTCTGTCTCCAATATCTCCCCTCTCTCTCATCCTTTTCCATAATTATGTCACAGCTCTAATGATGCCATTTGTCTGTTTATAAACCTTCAGCATTCCTTCCCCGTTGCCTCCAAGGTGAAATGTCAGTTTGTTAGCCTGGTATTTAATGTTCTTCATAAACTGATTCCTTATCTTTCTAGGTTTACTTTTTTTTCGTTATATATATATATATTTTGTTTTCAGTCCTTTCTGTCATTTCCAACTCTTCATGACCCATTTGAGATTTTCTTGGTAAAGATACTGGAGTGGTTTGCCATTTCCTTTTCCATTCATTTTTACAGAGGAGGAAACTGAGGCACACTGGGTTGAGTGACTTGCCCAGAGTCATATAGCCACTGTCTTGCCTAGTTGCCCCATAAAATGTTTGTCCTTTAAAAAAATTTTTTTAAACTTAAAGCAAAAACATCACATGTAAACACAAAATTTAAGAATTTCAAGTTCACTTCTTAAAAAAATTCTGGTAAAAGCTGCTCTCTTCTTTTAAAGGGCTATATTATTTACTTTTGTGTTAATAAGGCTACAGAACTAGTTATAGGAAAAATTAAATAAAATCAGCAAGCATTTCTTAAATGTCTACAGGTGCAAAGCACTGTACTAGATGCAAAATATTGTACTGGATACTAAAATTTAATAAACCAAAACCCAAAACCCAACAAGAATACTTTCATTCAAGGAACACACAAGCATTGGCTGCTTTTAGAGTATTTTCCATTTGTAATATAGTGTCCCCCAAATGGGTCAACCATGCTAATATGATTATGGGATTTTTTTTAAATACAAAAAAAAAAAGCAGGAAATAATTAGCTCTTCGGACCATCATTGGCTCCACCATAGTGATTATGCCATTCCAGATTTCTAGACATGACTATAATTACTTTCATTCACATTTGAAAATTAATTCATGTCCATTGACATTAGAACTTTGAGACCTGGGCTATAGTTTTTTCCCCCCATCTAATTTATGAAAAAGTAAGTAGAGCAATTGTAAGAATTATACTTAAGTATCTCCATAAAACTCAACTAATAGTGGTCTGTCCTGTGACTCTGGGGACTTGGATCAGAACCTCTATAAACAGTGGAGTCTAGGAAGAATACAATTAACAATAGTGGAAAACCCTGGGTACAAAAATCCCCAGTCAATTGTGTTTAAAGAAACACACTGCTTGTCATGCTACCATGTGTTTCTTTGTTCTCCAAGAAAATTAATTCTGTTCATCACTCATCGATGCACATTTGGTTTTATCCCATAATTGAGAGTAGCAATGAGTAAACACAGAAAGTTACATGTTTTCCTGTTGAGCTCAAGATTTTATATAGACAGTTTAACAAGTGATTTATCCTTTTCTTCTTGGCTCCATTCTGATCAAGACCTTAAAAACTAACAAAATGTGGATGTGTTGCAAACATTATTGTAATTTAAAACTACATTTTTTGTAATTTTATTGTAACTTAAAACAAACACAAACACATACAATCAGCCATGTGTAATGATAATGTAAGAAATATCAGGAGATCAAATCATTCTTTCTCTAAAGACATATGGATTGTTTTGGTTGCTCTTAGCATTTCCGGGATGGGATGTTGTTCTAAGTAGGTGAAACTCTCTCTGACTTAAGACCACCTTGGCAACATGCCATATATTTATAACTGACTCTAATTTGCTTAAGTGCAATCAAATGCAAACCCTTTTGACCCTATCCCCAAGAGACTGACAGTGCCAAAGTAGAATACCTTTCCAGGTGTCCTATATAGGTGTCCTAATATACGTCTGGGACACTTAGATTGAGAAGAGACACTGAGTGGTTGATATTATGAGCAAGTTTCTATAGTGACTCATTCATTGCTTTGGACACTTTGCATGCAAGAGATTTATGACTTCTTGACTATTTTAGTTCAGGTGATCTTGCAGTCTAATTAAGATCATTGACTGTGCCAGAAGAATCACCATCTGTACTGTAGTCATGATGTTCTTAGTTCTAGTTCTGCTCATTATCATTGGTTGATCCACTGTGTCCCCAATATTACCTGCTCTATGGAAGATCTGAAATTTGCTCATTCCAAAGCAAGGGAGGCAGAGCCTGGGATTTCTGGTTTTGGTCTCCTAAGCATTTGAACACTCTAGAATTACACTCCTTCGGAGGATCAGTATGTTTTTTGCATTTGGAGGGCAAGAACTTTCTATTATTGCTTTTCTTTTACCTGACCTGCGTTCCTCTAGTACTTCCTTTATCTCCAAGGTCAAGTTTATCTAGTAATAGCCCTCAAGTCATTGAAGTATTGGAAGTGTGTTTTTAGGATCTTTGTTCCAGGGGGTACAGTGTGGTAGGAGCAGGAGCCACGAGGATCTCTGTGATAATGTTTGAGGTAGTTTTTCCTTAAAAGGCAAGCAGTTTATCCCTGAGGGTTCATTGGTCCAGAAAACTAGACATCCAGGAATTGATTCTTCTGGTTACCTAAAGGGGGGGAAAAAAAAAAAAAAGAGAGAGAGATCACTCCACTGCACAAACCACCTCAACTTCTTGAAGCAATGCACTTGTCTGACTAAAAGCTTCCATTTAGAGATGAGGAGCTGTGTTTGCCTAAATCTTTGCCATTTCTTCCTGAAGAAAGCCTTCTGCTCTATTATTGACTAAATTTCTTCTTCTGCTACTTCTGCTGCACCTTCCTCCCCTCCTTTCTTCCCTCCCTCCTTCCTTCCTTCTCTCCTTCCTTCCTTCTCTCCCTATTTCCTTCTTCCCTTCCTTTCTTCTTTCTTTCCTTCCTTCCTTCCTTTCTTTCTTCCTTCCTTACCTCCTTCTTTCCTTGCTTCCTTCCTTCCCTCCCTCTTTCCTTCTCTCTCTCCTTGTTCTCTTCTTCCTTTTCTTCCTCCTTCCTATGAATATTCATTTCATTTAAACCTCAAATCTGAGCCACTGGACTAATCTGCATTGTGCCTGATTCATGACACATTCCAAGATTTTGGGGAAATAAGACAGCCCATGTGCTCCTTTTATATTACAATGCCAAGTGAAAACTAGAAATTTTTCTAAAATGTTAGTCAAACTCCAAAGTAGTGGACTTACGGAAGGATTTGGATAAGAAACACAAGAGATGGATAGGCAAGGAGGGATTATCTGTTTCATTGGATTGAATACTTTATATCACTGAAGTTATCAACACATTTGAATGTTTACTTAATTGCTTTTGTGTTTTGGTGTTGGCCTTATGGTATATGCAATTCTTCTCTGGCTCACTGCCTAGGTATTAAGTACATGCTTGGCAGGGGTGGATTACACAGAGTAGGACCTCCTCTAAATTCTGGTTTTTCCCTCAATGTGCAAACAGCTTTTGTAGGGGATTGGAAGTGTTGAGGGAAGAGAGGGACAGCCACAAGTTTGGTTTACTGACAGATCAAAGAGTTCTTCAATATATATTGTCACCCCTAATTAGAATTCCTTGAGAATAGAGTCTGTCCCATTTTTCTGTTTGTATCTTCAGCATTTAGCATAGAGCTTTGCACATAGTAAGCACTTAGCAAATGTGGTTAAATCATGCATTCATTAAAAGCAATAAAAATCAGGAAGACTCAGACATATGAGAAAACTAGGTATAGGAGAAAAAATTTAGAGAACCGGAGGTTATTATTTGATCAAAAGATGAAATACAAAGAGTTTCTGATGCTTTTGAGTGGTTCAGCCTGACCTCCTCCCTCTGTCCCCCAATCATTAGTATTTTTATGGTGAATGTTTATATTCTTGGCTGATATACCAACGTGGATTCTGCCAAATATGGGGTCTATCATGCCTTCTCCCAGCTAAGCTAATCTCACCAGACTAAGGGTTTGAACATTATATTTAAAGAGTGCTTTTCAAACTTTTTCGAAAGAAGTTTCACATATCATATTCCTAACATTTCTTTGATATAGATTGTTGGCATTATTTGTTTTGTCTGGTCCATGAGAAAACTGAGTTATATGAAAATCAGTGACTTAACTAGGTAATTAATGGCTGAGCTGGGCTTGGAATCTAGACTTCCAGTCACCTAATCTAGAACTTTTGGAAAGAAATATATATATATATATATGTATATATGTATATATACTATATATAAAGTTTTCTTGTTCAAAACTATACACTGAATCAATGGTGATTTCTGCCATATGTATTTTTTCCAATTCTTAATTATGATCTTGATTGAATTTATATACAATTCTGCTCTTAAAGAATGGGCTTACTCTGTGGTAATTCTGCCTGCTCTATTAATAATTGAACAAAGTACCAAATGATTTTCAGAACTATTATCATCTATCAGGTGAAGTTGTATTTTAAAATATCTTGGGATATTATATTTGCCTGACACAACCAATGGTTATTGATCTCAGCTTAATTATTTTATGCTATGATGAGAAATTCCCTTTTCCCTCTCCTCATTCCCTTCCCTTCATCTTCCCTTTTCTTTTTCCTTTGTTCCCTTTTTATCCTGTTCTTTCTCATAGGCAGCCTATGTTCTTAACCTTTCCCAATACTGTTCTTCAACCAAAGCGGAATTGCTGCTGTGTCCCATCCTTCAATGTCTTGCTCTATTTGAAGTTGACAATTAGCTAATTTGAGGAACTAATTTGTGTTCATGTGTTAATTGTTAATTTATTCATCTGTTACCAAACCCAGATTACATATGTGCATTTTAAACAAGGATTTTTTAGAGGTAATGGCTCACTCCTAAAGAAGTGATTCTAATGGTGGGAATTTCAGATAACTTACTTTTTTTTTTTTTAAATTTCATACAGAAGGGGGAAAGAGATATTTTTCAGGATACCTCAGCATAGCATTGTTTAATTACTTGATTCATTGTATAATCAGCCTCATATGTTGGGCTCACACCTTAGTGAATTATGTTTCAAAAGCAAAAATTGCTGGAAGGTCTTGAATGTCAGACAGAAGATTTTAAATTTTATATCCAATAGGTAATGAGGAATATTATGATTCATAAAGAGAATATTATCCTTTAATATTTTTAAATTATATATTCATTTACAGAAAGTTTCCAATTTAGGAATATACTATGCTTCAAAAGGTTTTGGTTTTTGTTTTTGTCTTTTTGTTCAGAACTTAGAGCACATTTTCCCATAGAAACAATGCTGTATTTTATGGCAGGTCAATTGTTGTTTGTCCTTGGTTTACAAAGAGGACCAGGACATCAGGGACGTCATACCATGACATACAAGTGATTTGGATTTAGGTGAGGGAGGATTGTGCAAAGTAACCTCCCTTGATTTTTCCCTCCAGAGCCATCTGGGTCCAGTGGCAAGATCAAGACAACTGGAGATGACCCTGGATACAATGGGAGACCCTGGCCTTTTTAAGCTAAGTCTTTTTTTAAATTAAAGCTTTTTATTATCAAAACATTTGCATAGATAATTTTCAATATTCACCCCTACAAAACCCAGTGTTCCAAATTTCCCTCTCCCTTCTTTTTCCCCATCTCTCCCCTAGATAATAAGCAATTTAATATATGTTAAGCTAACTCTTTAGCACATCTCATTTTGAGAGAGACAGCACTCACTCAGTGATTAAAACTAGTTAGCAACTGAGGCCAAAAAATCTCCCCTTTCACCTAATCATTAAATAAATAAATATAAAAATAAATAAATGAATAAATGAATAAATAAATAAATAAACAAATGATGAATCTAAGTGGGGAAAATCCTCAGGGTTTCTGGCCAAAGCAGAAATAGATGCTATTTACATTCTATCTGAATTAATTAGGACCTAACCAATGACCAAATGGAACTTGGTCTGGGATCTCTTGGTAGCCAATCGATGAGAATCTTAGAGGTTTTAGTGGTTTTGGTTTAAGGATTGGTCCTTAAGGAAGAAATCTAGCCAGTAAATTTCCAAATATCTTGGGAAAGTTCACAGGGATCCAAAAGAAACATTTTCCCATAGAAACAATGCCATAAATTATGATAGATCAATCCTACATCAATTAGTGAATTAGTAACTATTAAGATACTACTTTCTAAGCATTGTGCTAAGCCCTGAAGATCCCTCCTTCCCCCCCCCCCCCATCCCTGCCAAAAGGCAATTCTTGTCCTCAAGGAGCTAACAATCTAAGGAGGAAACAACATACAAGCAAAATATATATAAAGCAAGCAATTTAGAGGATAGATAGGAAATAACTAAAGGAAAGCATTGCATCTACAAAAGTTTGGGGAAGGCTTCCTGTAGAAGGTGAAAGTTTAGTTCAAAGTCAATAATGTCTTCCAGGTCTGGGATAGACAGGGAAAATATCCACAGTCAAGATATGGAGTATCTTGTTCTTAGACCAGCCAGGAGGCCAGTGTCACTAGGTCAAAAAAGTATGTGATGGGGATAACGTGTAAGAAGACTGAAAAGGTAGTAAGGGAGTGGGTTATGAAGAACTTTGAATGCCATATAGAGCATTTTACATTTGATCTTCCAGGCAATAGGAAATTTTTGGTTTATTTAGTGCTATTGTTTAATCACTTCAGTTTTAACTGAATCACTATTAATCCTCTTTGGGATTTTCTTGGCAAAGATACTGCCTTGGTGTACCATTTCCTTTTTCAGCTCATTTTATAGATGAGGAAACTGAGGCAAAGAGGATTAAGCGACTTACCTAGGGACACATAGCTAGTAAATGTCTGAAGTCTGATTTAACTTCAGGAAAAAGAGTCTTCCTGATTTCAGGCCCTCTACTATATCCACTACACCAAATACTTATTGAATAGAGGAGTCATACAATTGGACCTGTATTTTAGGAATGTCATTTTGATGAGGTCCTGGGTAACCAAGATGGGATTGGCAGAGAAAGCTAAGAAGTATTGATAAGATTACCCCCTGAGGCAAGCAGAGAAGGACTCCTAGCTTGTGAGTTGAAAGGACTAGGAAAATGGATAGTTTTGCCCTCTACAGTAACAGGAAAGCAGTGGAGAAGAATTTAGAGGGAAAAACATTGAGTTCTCTTTTGGACACATTAAGATGTCTACTGGCCATCCAACTTAAGATATCTGAAAGGTAGTTGCAAAATACAAGATCAGCACAGAGTTTGGAGCAGGATAGGTAGATTTGATAATCATCAACATAGAACTCCCTACAGAAGCCAACAAATGCCTATCTCTCTTTTAGGTAAGGTCCTCCTTACCTCTCTCTGGAACTATTTAGTAGTCTTTTAAATTATTTTCCAGCTCCAAGGTCATCTGTAATCCTTCTGCTCATTTTGGTCTTATATTCAGAAATCCTCAATTCCCTCTCTTTGCCTACAAAATAAATTCTAAACGTTGTAGCCTGGTAGTCATTTATAGTTAGACTTTAAACCATCTTTCTAGCTTAATATTTATATTATCTGGATGACTCATTGTTGCTTGAATATGTTTTGTACTTTCTCACTTTTCTCCCTTTGTCCATACCTTCTTAACATAAATGTCGAACAATATGACAACTATTAAATAAATTGTAGTACATGAGGAAAATTAAAGATTCTATAGAAATAAGATGGACAAATATGAAAATCACAAAGAAATATGGAAAGAACTTTATGAAAATGCTATGAAGTAAAAAAAAAAAAGCTGAACCAGAAAAATTATATACATACTAATTATAACTGATGAGAAATGAATGTGACTCTGTGAGAAATGGAGAAG
Organism: Sarcophilus harrisii; assembly: GCF_902635505.1. NCBI lineage: Eukaryota > Metazoa > Chordata > Mammalia > Dasyuromorphia > Dasyuridae > Sarcophilus > Sarcophilus harrisii. The sequence goes on from NC_045426.1 coordinate 476,915,093, forward strand.
CAGAAGTAGAAATTAAAAAGTAGGATGATAGTTCATACAAATTGAATAGCTTAAATGTCAGCAGTTATTAAGCAAACTGTAATAGTTTGAATTGATATTTCATAATGTTTCCGATAAACATTTTTGTTTTAAAAAAAAATTTCTTCTTCCTCAGGTGCCATTTTGATAAAAAAAAAAAAAAAATCTGCCTGATTACTTCTCAGTTCCTTACTTTTTTATCTCTGTCCCACCATAAATGGTTCTGGTATTATGCTAATTATCCGAGGCCTCTTGAAACTTCAGAAACAAACTTTTCCTACTAGGAATCCCTATCCTCCCAGGAAATACTACAGTTTCATACCCAAATAAGCTGAAAAAGTAAGATGGCACTAGATTGAACAAAGCCTTAAATATCCAGTAAAATAGTTTAAACTTTACTTAGAAGGCAATAAGGAGCCAAAAAATTTTTGAACACAGAACTGACATGACTAGATCTATGCATAAAAGATGTTATTGAGGCCATGACATGAAGGATGAATTAAAAGTTAGGAGAGTGAAGACTGGAAGCTCTTGCAACAGTGAAGGGGAGTGATGAAAACCTGTCTATCTTAAGGAGGTGGTACTTGTAAGGAGGAACCAAAAGTTGTGAAGGTGAAGCATGCAGGATTTAATTCCCTGGTTTTGAATCCCAGCTCGCTTTTTATTAGCTGTTTGACTTTAGAAACTTACCTAATGTCTCTGCATTGGAGATAATATCTATATTATCTTTGATAATATATGCAAAGCATTTTGAATTATAGAAGTGAGAATTCTTTTTTTTTGTCCTCTTAACACAGAAAGAAATTTATTATAAGTCAATATATTCCACATTTAAATGTATTTATTTTCTTGCTCTGAGAATAGCTCTGTAAAATGCATTAGAGATGTTACTATTTGCCACATGTGTCAGTATGATTTTTGCTTCCTCTTATTTGTATGTTCTAATGTCTGGTAGAATTAGTATGGATTTCTTGTCTTCTTAGAATATACCTGATAGGATAAGAGAATATTTTAGAAAAGCTATGAGATTAAACAGAAAATTTTAGCAATGAAAACTACCCAGATACCACATGGATCTTTCAAAGAAAATGGTTTTATATATGTAATTCAGGTTCAGATAATTTTCCATCCTTTGACTTCTACCCAACTCAATTCTTTCCTCCTATTTTCCCAAACAATCAAAGCTATTTCAAGAAGAAAGTTGTATCCATTTGGGGGGGACTATTGAGATGTAACCCTAACCTGAAAGAGTTGATTGCTTTGGAAATTTTGAATCCTCTCATTCAAATTATGTATTCCCTTCACAATAACCCCCTTCTTTCTAATCAATAGCTAGGTCTTTCACTTCTATTTCCCCATTGGCTTGTTCAAATGATCTCATTCCCTTCTGTCTCCTCTAATAGATTGTCCTCTCTGTCATCTTCACTTTTCCCAGTTACTTTCAATTTTTCCAATTCTACTGGTTTATTTCCTACTGCCTGCACACATTCTCAAGTCTCCCTTATCCCGAAAAAACAAAATAAAACAAAAATACCAGAGTCTTCATTTGATCCTTCCACCCTTCCTAACATAATCCTCTATCTCTTCTGCTCTTTGAAGAAAAAGTCATTTACAATAACTGTCTCCATTTCCCCTGCTCTCACTCTATTCTTAATCCTTTACAATTTGGTTTCCTATCTTACTGTTCCAGTGAAACTGCTCTTTCCAAAGTTACTGATGATCTTTTGGTTGCCAAATTCAGTGGCCTCTTCTCTCTCCCTCTCTCTTTTTAAATATCAGAATCAGAGTTATTTCTATTTTTAATAATAATAACAGCTTTTTATTTTTCAAAATACATGAAAAGATAATTTTCAGTAATCACTCTTGTAAAACTTTGTGCTCCAAATTTTTCTCCTTTCCTCTTTCTCCCTTAGACAGCAAGTAACCCAATATAGGTTCAACATGTGCAATTCTTCTAAACATATTTCTATATTTGTCATGATGCACATAAAAAACAGATCAAAAGGAAAAAAATGAAAAAGAAAAACAACAACAAACAAGCAAACAATAACAACAAAAAATGTGAAAATACTGTTTTTTTTTTATCTACATTCAGTTTCCATAGTTCTCTCTGGATGTGAATGGCTCTTCCTATAACAAGTCTATTGAAATTGCAGTGGCCTTTTATCAATTCCCATTCTCTTTGATCTTTCTGTAGCCTTTGAAGGATTGTTCACTCTCTTCTCATTGAATCTATCTATCTTCTCTCTGTGTTTTCAGCACACTCCCTTTTTCCTCTGACCTGACTACTTCTTCTCTGTCACCTTTGCTGGATACTCTTCAAGATCATGTCCTCTAACTGTACTTACTCTGCCTCTCTCTCTCTTTTTGTGTTTGGGAACTGGGGTTAAGTGACTAGCATCACACAGTTAGTGTTAAATGTTAAGCATCTGAGGTTGGATTTGAACTCAGTTCCTCCCAACTTCAGGGTCACTGTACCATCTAGCTGCCCCCCCCTTTTCATTTTATACTTTTTCACTTGATGAGCTCATTAACTTCCATGAATTTAATTGCCATCTTTATTCTGATGATTCTCAAATCTACCTTTCTTGCCCCAATCTCTCTACTGATCTCCAATCTCATATCTCCAATTGTCTTTTAGATCTCTAGAACTGGATATCCAGTAGACTTCTTAATCTCAATAAATCCAAAGAATAACTCATTATATGTTCCCTAAATTCTTCCTCATTCCTACCTTCCATATTACTGTAGAGGGCAACACCATTCTCCCAGGTTCTTATCCTTGCCCTTCATGTATAAAATAATTTTGCAACATTTCTAGTATGTGCTCTCTTTTCTCCTCTCATTCTGTCATCATTCTAGTGCTATCCCTCATCCTCTCACACCTGGACTACTATATTAGCTTGCAAGTCTAATATACCAAGTTTCTATCCATTGAGTCCATTTAACTACTAAAGTGATTTTCCTAAAGTACAGGTCCAATCATGTCACCCACCTACTTAATAATCTCCACTGGTTTCCTTTTATCTTCTGGATCAAATATGAAAAGGTCTGTCTAACATTCAAAGTCCTTCATAATCTAGTCCCTTCCTACCTTCCCAGTCTTCCAACATTTTATTCCTCTTCATAGATTCTGGTTTGGTGACATTGTCTTCAGGGTTATTGCACAAACAAAATATTTCATCTCTTGGCTCTAGATATTTTCTCTGACAATTTTTGAATGTTCTTCCTTTTTTTACTCTGACTACTAACTTCCCAATCTACACTCACGTCTTTAACAGAAAGCCTTCCCTAATCCCTCTTAATTCCAGTGCTTCCCCTCTGTTATTATTTCCTATTCATGCTATTCTTGCTTTCTTTGTATATATTTGTTTGCAATTTATCTTTCCAATTAAATTATAAACTCTTTGAGGCTAGGGTCTCTCCTATTAAATTTTAAACTCCTGGAAGGATAGGATCTTTCCTATTATATTATAAAAAAAATCATGGTCTCTCCTACTAGACTATAAACTCCTTGAGGGCAGGATCTCTCCTATTAGATTATAAACTCCTAAAGGGCAGGGATTTTTATTTGTCTCTTTTTGTATCCTTAGCTCCCAACAGTGTGCCTGACACAGGAAAGGTGCTTAATAAATATTTATTGATTGATAACAGCCTTATTACCAGTTTCTCTACATCCCACTTCTTTCCTTTCTAGTCTATTTTTTTCTAAAGACAGCTGCCAAAAAAAAAATTTTTTTAAAGTTAAAATCCCCCTCCTCAGTACTCTCCTTCTTAAAAACCTTCAGGAGTTTTTGTTGTCTCTAAGATAAAATAAAAACTCCTCACTTGACTTGGCATTCAAGACTTTCCACTGTCTGATTCTATCCTTCCTGAATTATTTCATACTACTTTCCTTCTTTCATGCTACATTAATATCAAATTGAATTGCTAACTGTTCTCTCAACCGAATTTCCATTTCTGCCTTTACATAAATAGTCTCTCATTCTAGATGTGTACTCTTTCCTTAATCCCACTTAAGTAGCACCATCTGGAAAAGTCATGGTTTTAAATGTATGGTAACAGACCAGAGTCTTAGTATAACCTTTGAGGGGTGAAACATCCTTCATTCCTGAAGGTCTTTTCTTTGCATATCCAATCCTCTTAAAAGTGAGAAGCACTCTTCCACTAAGCCATACTTTACTCCTTTTCCTCAGTTTATCATGTGCTTCACATAATTGAGATCCTCTTCCCAAGTAGAATGTAAACTCCCTAAATAAATTCCTGTGAGGACTGAGTTAGCACCCTGGATGCCTTAGAATCAGCCAGAGTTAGGATAAACAAAAGTCCTTGGTCTTTATTCTTGGTCTTTAGAGGTAGAAGTGAAGGGGATGGACGCAAGCTCTCCACGACCTCCCTTCTCCTTGTCTACCACCAAAGTGACCCTGGCTTGTTTTACTCCATCCCCTAATCTCTCCTACAATTCTCTATATACACCAAAAGATTGAGCCAGCACAGAATAGTGGGAAGGACCATTTTCCAAGCATATGCTTGGAAAATGGTCCTTCCCACTATTACCCAATTATTGATTGATAACAGCCTTATTACCAGTTTCTCTACATCTAACTTCTTTCCTTTCTAGTCTATTTTTTTCTAAAGACAGCTGCCAAAAAAATTTTTTTTAAAGTTAAAATCCCCCTCCTCAGTACTTCCCTTCTCCCCAATCAATAATTAGCATATGCTTGGAAAATGGCCCTACTCACAATTACTCAATAGAGTATTGTCCAACAAGTAATTAGCCTCAAGTGCTCAGTTGTCTGATTCCAGTGCATCTACTCAGAGTCTCAGCCTTTTACAGGTTCACACACACACACACCTTTTTCTTTTTTATAGTTCCAGCATTTAATATTATGACATAAACATAATAGGCATGTGGTAGATGTTTGTTGAATTGAATTGGAGTCTTAATAGTAGTTAAATGAGGAAACAAGTAAGTGTTTTGTCAAGATTAGGACAAGTGTGGAATTTTCTCTTGGGTGTGAGATATTCAATAAAGTTGTTAAAGGTGGTTACTCTGTTCAGAGTCTGTCTATCTTGGAGACTTTCTGTTTTTCTCCCACTTATACATTCATTCTTTTATATAATTTTTATCAGTATCTCTTTTTTGCATCAATTACTTTCCTACATTATCCCTCTATTAGGGACTTTCTGGAAACAAGACCTTCAGTGAAGAAGCATGTCAGTCCTCAAAGGTGGTACTAAGATCCTCATCTGATTCTATATTGCTTGAGCTATAGACTTTTTCAGAAGGTGCTGTAATAATGAGGAACACTCCATAGCCTCATTCTGAATAGAGGGATAGATACCTGATAGGGTATGAGGAGTGGGTTTAATTACTATAAGAACATAGCTGCTGGAGATATCCTATGAGAGAACAGTTTTATTATTTTTTTTTTGATATTTTATTTTTTTGCTCAGGCAATTGGGGTTAAGTGACTTGCCCAGGTTCAGAGAGAACAGTTTTAAAAGGAGCTGACTTGTAAGCATATAACAATTGTTAATTTCAGTCTTTTCTTCTATGAAGAGTCCTACTTTGCTGCCTGGTGACATTCATGTTTAGGTTTCTTTAATCCAAGTACCAATGATAATAATAATATTTACATAACACTATTTAAATAATATAAAAGTAACAGAGTGTTTTATATACATTATGTCATTTGTTCCTCACATAACATTATTGGGTTCCTATTTTACAGATGAGAAAACTGAGACTCAGTCAAGGTAAGTGACTTATTCAGGCTCATACAGCTAGTGAATATTGCAGGAGGGATATGGAGCAATGTTTTCTTGACCTTCAGATCATCAGTCTAACCATTGTACCATGTTGCCTCCTTTTGAGCCAATCAATGTAATTGGCATTTATTAATTTCACTAAATGCAAGACACTGTGCCTGGAAGTGCAGCTAAGTCCCAATTCATGTACATAATTAATCCAATGAAGTGGATGATATAATCTAGAAGAGACAATGTCCCTTCTCTCAAGGATCTTAATAGTCTAAGGAAGGAAGACATCATGTAAAAAGAAAGTTAAAGAATTCCAGAGAATTAGGATTAGAGCCAGGAGAGGCATGAAGTAGTGAAACGTAGCATTAGCTGATAGATCAGAGGAAAAGGCCAAAAGGGCAATGGGATTTTCCAGGTTAGGACACAAAAGTGGATAGATCTTTCAGGCTGAGAACAGTATTAAAGTATGAACATATTTCTTCAACCCCATTCAGTCATCTTGTGTCCTCTTCCCTAACAAACTCTTTTTAAAATCAATAAACATTTATTAAGGGCCTACTATGTACCAGGCACTGTGCTAAACACCAGCTCTTATTCCTATACCTTTGTATTGGCTATCTCATATATATAGAATCCACTTTCCTCTTAATCTCATCTCATAGACTCAATTCCTTTCTTTTTTAAGTTATTGCCAGTGATTTCTTTCTTTCTTTTTTATTAAAGTTTTTTTATTTTCAAAACATATGCATAGGGATTTCCAGGGGCAGAGACAAGATGACAGAGACAGCACATATTTCTCTTTGAACTTCTCTACAATCCTCACATTAATTATGAAATCCAGCCTCTGAATTAGCTCTGGACTGACAGAACTCACAAATATTGGGAGTGCAACAAATTATCAGCAGAAGATAATTTTGAAGATTGCCAGAAAAAGTCTGTTTCAATTGGAAACAGGAGGGAGGCAAATGCTAGTGCAGAGAGTGCAGAGTCCCAGGATGGTGCAGTCTCTGTGTGGTGCTGCAGACTCCCTGTGGTAGAGAATCTATGGGAGGAAACAGACCAGAAAAGGTCTGTTTCAATCAGAAATGGGAGAGAGGCAGCCTAACACAAACAACTGATGACAAATGCCTGCACACACAACACAGAGTCCTGGGGTGTTGCTGATTCTAAGGACATTGCTGACTGTGGGCAGTGCAGACTCTGGGTAACAGAGAATCTATGAGGAGGAATCTACAGGAATCTACAACAGTTGATTGCCCTGGTTGCAAGCCAATAGATCAGCAGAGAAGTTATAAAACATCCAACACAAACACAAAAGATCAATAGTGAACTCCAAAACACCAGAATCTCACAGGATCTGGCCATGCCAACCCAGCACCAGGAGTGAATCAGCATTGACCCAGCATGACTGCAGCCGCTTGGAAAATCTCTCCCACCCTAAAAGCAGACCTTAACTTTAAAAAATAAAATGAGTTAAAAAGTAAAGAGGACTCTGGTAATAGATAGCTTTTATGGTGAAAGAGAAGAACAGATTTCACCCCTGAGGAGACTAAAGGCAGATTGTATCCAGATGAAACCCCAAAAGGTGGATATAATCTAGTCCCCACCACACAAGGCTCTCCTAGAAGAAATTAAAAAGGATCTTAAAAGAGAGCTAGAAGAAAAATGGCGAAAGGAAATGAAAAATTTGCAAGAAGGTTTGGAAAAGGCAACACAGAAACTATCTGAAGAAAATTCACTACAAAATAGACTTAGTGAAATGGAAAAAGCATATAACTCATTAAAAGAGAGATTTGATAAAATGAAAAAAGAAAGCAAGTCCAAGAAAAACACAATTTGTGAAACAAAGAAAATCACTCCTTAAAAAAGAATTTATGAAATGGAAAAAGAAATAACTTCTTAAAAAACAGAATTTGTGAAATGGAAAAAAATTCCATAGAAGAAAACAACTCATTTAAAAATTCAATTGGATAAATACAAAAAGAAGTAAAAAAAAGTAAATGAAGAAAATAATTCACTAAAGTTCAGAATTGAACAAATAGAAATGAATGACTCAAGGAGACAACAAAAATCAGTCAAGCAAAACCAAAAATATGAAAAATAGAAAAAAATGTAAAATACTTAATTGGGAAAACAACTGACCTGGAAAATAGATCTAGGAGAGACAAGCTAAGGATTATTGGACTCCCTGAAATACATGATGAAAAAAAAGAAGCCTTATCTCTCAGGAAATCATCAAAAAGAACTGCCCAGATATCATAGAAACAGAAGGTAAAATGACCACTGAAAAAAGTCACTAAACACTTCCTGAAAGAGACCCAAAATTAAAACCCCAAGGAATATCATGGCTAAATTTGAGAACTATTGGACCAAGGAAAAAATATTACAAACAGCCAGAAAGAAACAATTCAAATACCAAGGAGCCACAATAAGGATTACTCAGGACCTAGCAGCTTCCACTTTAAAGGATCAAAGGACATGGAATCTCATATTCCAAGGTAAAGGAACTTGGAATGCAGCCAAGAAAAAAAATTACCTTGATAAACTGAGCATTTTCTTTCAGGGAAGAAAATGAACATTCAATGAAACTGGTGAATTCCATTTATTTTTGATAAAAAGACCAGAGCTAAACAAAAAATTTGACCTCAAAATATAGAACTCAAGAGAAGCATAAAAAGGTAAAAAGAAAAAAAAACTGTTGAGAAATGTATTTCTGTTATGGGTGTACACTGAGAGTACATGTATAATCTGATTTTACTGTTATAATACAAAAAAGAGACTAGAGATGGAAAGGGGAGTATAACAGGAAGAAAAGGGGAAAGTAAAGTAAGATGATGGAAATTATATCTCAGGAAGAGGCAAAGAAAACATATTATAATTGAGGGAAAGAAGAGATTGTGATGAATATTGTGTGAATCTTATTCTCATCAGATTTGGCCCAAAGAAAGAATATTAGGTATATTTGGTTTCACCAAGAAACAGCTCTCATCTTATAGAAAAATGGGAGGGGAAAGGGGAAAAAGGAAGGGGTAGCCTAAATAGAAGGGAAAAGAGAAATAGTAAGGGAAAGGTATAAGAAAGGGGCAGGGTCTCTACAGGGGGAGGACTGCTTGAGGCAACTAGTGCTCATAAGGAAAATACTAAGAAGGAGGGAAAGGGTAAAAGGAAAGAGAAAAGTATAATTTGGGGTTAATAAAATGGCAGGAGATACAGAATTAGTCATTTTAACTGTAAATGTGAATGGGGTGAATTATCCCATAAAATGTAAGTGGATAGCAGACTGGATTAAAAGCCAGAATCCTACAATATGTTGTTTACAAGAAACACATTTAAATAAGTGCACTACATACAGAGTAAAGGCAAAAGGCTGGAGCAAAATTTATTATGCTTCAGGTGAAGTAAAAAAAAAAAATAGGGGTAGTTGTCCTGATCTGAGATCAAGGAAAGGCAAAATTGATCTAACTAAAAGAGATAAGGAAGGAAACTATATCTTGCTAAAGGATACCAAAGACAATGAAGTAATATCAATACTAAACATATATGCACCAAGTGGTGTAGCATCCAAATTCCTAAAGGAGAAGTTAAGAGAAGTGCAAGAAGAAATAGACAGCAAAACTATAATAGTAGGAGATCTCAACCTTGCTCTCTTAGAACTAAATAAATCAAACCACAAAATAAATAAGAAAGAAGTTAAAGAGGTAAATAAAATACTAGAAAAACTAGATATGATAACTCTTTGGAGAAAATTGAATGGAGACAGAAAAAAGTACACTTTCTTCTTAGTAGTTCATGTTACCTATACAAAAATTGACCATACATTAGGACATAAAGACCTCAAAATCAAATGCAGAAAAGCAGAAATGGTAAATGCATTTTTTTCAGATCAGAATGCAATAAAAATTGCATTCAATAAAGTGCCAGGGAAATAGACCAAAAAGAAACTGGAAACTAAAAAATCTCATCCTAAAGAATGAATGGGTGAAAGAGTAAATCATAGACACAATCAATAATTTTATCCTAGAGAATGACAATAATGAGACAACATATCAAAATTTGTGGGATGCAGCCAAAGCAGTAATAAGGGGAAATTTTATATCTCTAGATTATTACTTGCATAAAATAGAGAAAGAGAAGATCAATAAATTGGGCTTGTAACTAAAAAAGCTAGAAAAGGAACAAATTAAAACCCCTGTTCAAATACCAAACTTGAAATTCTAAAAATAAGAGGAAAGATCAATAAAATTGAAACAAAAAAACCCATTGAATTAATAAATAAAACAAAGAGTTGGTTTTATGAAAAAGCCAACAAAATAGATAAACCTTTAGTTATTTTGATTAGAAAAAGGAAAGAGAAAAACCAAATTGTTAGTCTCAGAAATGAAAAGGGAAAACTATCCACTAATGAAGAAGAAATTAGAGCAATAATTAGAAAATACTTTACCCAACTTTATACCAATAAATTTGATAACCTAAGTAAAATGGAGGAATATCTACAAAAATATAGATTGCCCAGATTAATAGAAGAAAAAATAAATAACTTAAATAGCCCCATTTTAGAAAAAGAAATAGAAGTTATTAATCAACTCCCTAAGAAAACCAGGCCCAGATGGATTTACTTGTGAATTCTACCAAACATTTAAAGAACAATTAACTCCAATACCATATAAAGTATTTGGAAAAGTAGGGAATGAAGGACTCCTACCTAATTCCTTTTATGATACAGACATGATACTGATACCTAAACCAAGTAGCATGAAAACAGAGAAACAAAATTATAGATCAATCTCCCTAATGAATACTAATGCAAAAATCTTAAAATATTAACAAAGAGATTACAGAAAATCATCCCCAGGATAATACACCATGACCAAGCAGGATTTATACCAGGAATGCAGGGCTGGTTCAATATTAGGAAAACTATTAGCATAATTGACTATATAAATAACCAAATTAGCAAAAACCATATGATCATCTCAATAGATTCAGAAAAAGCATTTGATAAAATCTAAGACCCATTCCTACTAAAAATATTAGAGAGTATAGGAATAAATGGACTTTTTCCTTAAAATAGTCAGTGGCATCTATTTAAAACCATCAGCAAACATCATATGTAATGGAGATTAAACTAGCACCATTCCCAATAAGATAGGGAGTGAAACAAAGTTGCCCACTATCACCATTGCTATTCAATACTGTATTAGAAATTCTAGCTTCAGCAATAAGAGTTGAGAAAGAGATTAAAGGAATTAGAATAGGTAATGAGGAAACCAAATTATCACTCTTTGCAGATGATATGGTGCTATACTTAGAGAATCCCAGAGAATCAACTAAAAAACTATTAGAAATAATCCACAACTTTAGCAAAGTTGCAGGATACAAAATAAATCTACATAAATCATCAGCATTCTTATACATCACTAACAAAATCCAACAGCAAGAGATACAAAGAGAAATTCTATTTAAAATAACTGTTGATAATATAAAATATTTGGGAATTTATCTGCCAAGGGAAAGTCAGGAACTATATAAACAAAACTACAAAACACTCCACTCTCTCAGTGGAAACTTTCCACACAAATAAAGTCAGATCTAAGCAAGTGGGAAAAAAAGTGCTCTTGCATAGGTCAAGCGAATATAATAAATATGACAATATTCCCTAAACTAATCTATTTATTTAGTGCTATACCAATCAAACTCCCAAGAAACTATTTTACTGAACTAGAAAAAATAACAACAAAATTCATCTGGAAGAACAAAAGGTCAAGAATTTCAAAGGAATTAATGAAGAGAAAAGCAAATGAAGGTGGCCTAACTGTACTAGATCTAAACCTATATTTTAAAGCAGCAATCATCAAAACTATTTGGTACTGGCTAAGAAAGAGAGAAGTTGATCAGTAGAACAGGTTAGGTTCATAGAACAAAACAGCCAGACCATAACAATTTAGCATTTGACAAATCCAAAGGCCCCACCTTTGAAATAAGAATTCATTATTTGATAAAATCTGCTGGGAAAATTGGAAACTAGTATGCCAGAAAGTAGGTATAGACCTACATCTAACACTCTATACCCAAGATAAGGTTGAAATGGGTTCATGAGCTAGCCATAAAGAATAATATTATAAACAAATTAGAAGAACATATGATAGTTTACTCTCACATTTGTGGAGGAGGAAGGAATTTGTGACCAAAGAAGAACTAGAGATCATTATTGATCATAAAATAGATAATTTTGATTATATTAAGTTAAAAAGTTTTTGTGCAAACAAGATTAGAAGGGAAGCAATAAACTGGGCAAAGATTTTTACATCCAAAGGATCTGATAAAAGCCTCATTTCTAAAATATATAGAAAATTGACTTAAATTTATAATAATTCAAGCCATTCACCAATTGATAAATGGTCAAAGGATATGAACAGACAATTTTCAGATGAAGAAATTGAAACTATTTGTAGCTGCATGACAAGATGTTCCAAATCACCATTGATCAGAGAAATTCAAATTAAAACAACTCTGAGATACCACTATACACCTGTCAGATTGGCTAAGATGACAGGAAAAGATAATCACGAATGTTGGAAGGGTTGTGGGAAAACTGGGACACTAGTACATTTTTGGTGGAACTATGATGGATCAAACCATTCTGGAGAGCAATTCGGAATTATGCTCAAAAAGTTATCAAACTGAGCATGCCCTTTGACCCAGCAGTATTTCTTTTGGGCTTATAGTCCAAAAAAATCTTAAAGGAGGGAAATGAACCCACGTGTGCAAAAATGTTTGTGGCAACCCTCTCTGTAGTGGCAAGAAACTGTAAACTGAGTGGATGCCTGTCAATTGGAGAATGGCTGAATAAATTATGATATATGAATGCTATGGAATATTATTGTTCTGTAAGAAATTACCAGCAGGATGATTTCAGAGAGACTTGGAGAGACCTATATGAACTGATGCTAAGTGAAATGAGCAGAACTAGGAGATCATTATACATGGCAACAACAAGATTATATGATGATAAATTCTGATGAGATAATTAAACTAGTTCCACTTGTGCAGTGATGAAGAGAACCATCTACACCCAGAGAGAGAACCATGGGAACAAAGTGTAGAACCCAACATAACATTCTCACAGTCTCTGTTTTTATTTGCTTTCATTTTGTTTTCTTTCTCAGTTTTTCTTTTTCTTCCTTTTGATCTGATTTTTCTTGTGCAGCAAGATAACTGTATAAATATATATACATATATTGGATCTAACATGTATTGCAACATAAAAAAAAATATACATGGATAATTTTTCAACATTAACCCTTGTAAAATCTTGTGTTCTAATTTTCTCCCCTTCCTCTAACTCCTCCCCTAGATGGCAAGTAGTCCAGTATATGTTAAACATGATAGAAATATTGTTAAATCCATACATATGCATACAAATGCATACATATTTACAAAATTATCTTGCTGCAAATCAAATCAAACAGGAAAAAATGAGAAAGAAAATAAAATGCAAGCAAACAACAACAAAAAGAGTGAAAATGCTATTGTTGTGCATCACATTCAGTTCCCATAGTCCTCTCTCTGGGTTGTAGATGGCTCTCTTCATCACAAGATCATTGAAACTGGTCTGAATCATCTTATTGTTGAAGAGAGCCATGTCTATCAGAATTGATCATTGTATAATCTTCTTGTTGCCATGTACAATGTTCTTCCGGTTCTGCTCATTTCACTTAGCATCAGTTCATGTCAGTCTCTCCAGGCCTTTCTGAAATCATCCTGCTGATTGTTACTTACAGAACAATAATATTCCATAACATTCATCTACCACAACTTATTCAGACATGCTCCAGCTAATGGGCATCCACTCAGTTTCTAGTTTCTTGCCATTACAAAAGGGCTGCCACAAACATTATTGCATATGTGGGTCCCTTTTTTCTCCTTTAAGATCTCTTTGGGATATAAATCCAGTAGAAACACTGCTGGATCAAAGAGTATGCACAGTTTGATTAATTGCTCTCCAGAATGGTTGGATCCATTCACAATTCCACAAATTGGCTAAGATGACAGGAAGAGATAATAATGAATATTGGAGAAGATATGGGAAAACGTGGATTCAATTCCTTTAAGACATTGCTCAAGTACCATCTTCTCCAGGGTACTGATTTTCCCAATTTCCAATGCATTCCCTCCTCAAATATTTTCTATTTAACTACTCTATATTTATTCACTTAATGATCATCCTGTTTTAATTTTATATATATATATATATATATATATATATATATATATATATTTGTTACTCATGTACTCACTAACAACTTCTCTGTATTTTAATTTCTTCATCTAAAAATAAAAAAAAGATCAAAGTATTCCCATTTGTTTAGATCTTAGTCACACACCTTGATAAACATAAAAGATGCTTTCATTATAGTAACTGATTTTAAATTACCACTTTGTTAATAATTTGTGCCAGCCATTCCCAACAATTCTTGTCTTTTGTGGGCTTTTACTATAACTTCACGTTACATAAAATGAGACCTAAAATATCCCAAAGAGAAAAGTTCTAATAATTTTGTGCAATATAAGCTAATCTTTTTCTTCCCCCAAGCTGACAGAAGCAATTCAGTAATGATTATGCAGTTTTTTCAGTACAATAATTAGAAACAATGGGGATTTTGGTGGAGGCAAATTTGCTAGGCTGGGCTTACTTAAATTTAAATTGTATATTTTTACTACTGCTAATAAGCATCCCAGATGTAGCATAGAAGGATGAAATAAACATGTTTTTGGGATTGCTGGCAGAGGGGGAAAAATGTGTCATGTGGAAGAGATAGACAGGAATTATTTCAGATAGGGTAGAATATATTTCCTTCATTAGAAAGTATGTGTACTAGTGATGCTATTGGGGAACACTAGTTATCAGTGGGAGTGGTTGTTGTTGTTAAATCCTGTTTGATTCTTTGTAAAAATACCATTTGGGATTTTCTAGGCAAAGATACTGAAGTGGTTTGTCATTTCCTTCTCCAGCTCATTTTCCAGCAGAGGAAACTGAGGAAGACAGGATTAAGTGACTTGTCCAGGGTCACAGAGCTAGTAAGGTCAGATTTGAACTCAGGAAGATGACTCCTGGTCCAGTGCTCTGTCCATTGAACCACTTAGCTATCCCCAAGTGGGAATGGTGATCAAATGTAAATGAGGACATAATTTTACTTTAATACTAGTAAGGAGGATCAGATTTTTTGGAGATATATGGTGATTGTGTAATTAAGGAAGACATGGGTCTGGAGATAAAACAAAGTTTCCTTGGTTACCATACTCATTCTAGACTTTATGAAATTTTATTAACACTAATTAATTTTATGTGTGTGTGCAATGGAAGTGGGTCAAAAGTTTTCAAAGCCTTTTATATAGCTTTGTAACTTCTTCAGTACTTAGTGCTGCATATAGTAGGTATTTCATAAAGGTTTGCTGAATGACCAAATTAGGAACCTCCTTTACAATCTCTATTGACAAATGGAAAGCTTTTTTCTGACTGAATTCTCCCATCGTTAGAGAATTCACTGCCTTTCAAACTAGCATAATCCCTTTTTCATATAGCCAACTTCCAAGATGCAGAGTCCCAGAAGGTTTCTGACCATATACAATAATTTGTAAAGTTATAACAAAAAGACATGTTATTTATGGCCTATACTGAATAGTTTGCTGTCTTGGAAAGTGGGAAGGAAGGAGAGGAGGGAAAAAAGTTTCTAACTCAAAATCTTATAAAAATGAATGTTGAAAACTATCTTGATATGTAACTGGAAAAAATACTATTGAATGCAAAAAAATAAAAACATATATAGGCTGTTCTAATTTATAAAATCATTTGATCAACTTCAGGCATGCAAAGTAATTAAATGTTTTCCCCATGATAATTGAAATGATGAGTTTAATCTTAAAATAGTGAGATGGCAAAACAATAGTGTCAAATGAATGGGGTGGGGCTGGAGAACAGCTTTCTGTAAGTTCTTTTGAGATTGGAAAGTGGTTAGATGGATATATCTCAAATGGAAAATCTCTTAAGGAGATAATCATTTGCTTTCACACACAGGTTCACAATAGCTTCACACCCCTATTGAATACTAAGTGACTTTTGTAGATAGTATTCAATAGGGGTGACTTTTGTAGATATAAAATAGGAGCAGCTAAGAAATTAGGATAAATGAAAGGAGATAGGCCTCACTAAAGACTTGGCAGCCAATCTTGGCATGTGGACCATAAGTTGTGGTTACAACATGCTGTGCTTTGCCTCCTCATGTGACTATATCTACTCTATTATGTGAGTAATAATAATAGCTAACATTTTATATAGTGCTTACAGTGTTTCAGGCACTGTGATATAAACACTTTACAATTATTATCACATTTCATCCTCAAAATAATCCTGGGAGGTAGGTGCTTTGATTATCTCCATTTTACAGTCAAGGAAATTGAGGCACATAGAGATTGTTCAAAGTCACACAACTAGGTAGTGTCATCAGTTATATATGAATTCAGGCTTACCTGATTCCAGGTCCAGAATTCTTTTTACTTCACCTTTTTGTCTGGTGATCAACATAGATTTCCTATACCAAGAATATACTCTTTTCAAGCATTTGGGTTTCTGCCTACACTTTAAAATTCAACTTCATAGGTAAAACAAAAAGAAAGAGAGGAAAGGGAGAACATAAAGGGTATTTGAAGTTCAGAATTGAAGAGAAGGGGGAGCTTGCTATTAAGGGACTCAATTTTATCACTAAAGTTCAAGAAGGTAGGCCCCAGCTCAGAGGGGAAAAAGTGGAGAATTGGGATAGGTGGCGTGAGGATAAAAGAGAATATTGTAAAGATTAAAATGGATTCTAAGAATAAGCACACATACTTACATTTACTCCCTTAGCATCTTTTGTGAGGTTATCTTAAAAAAAACAGCAATCTTTATCTAACAACGTATCCTGAAAATCTTCTCATTTTGATTGGGAATGTGGCAATTAATTAATGGATACCAGGAGCTTTATGATTGTTCAGTCATTTCAATCATGTCTGACTCTTTGTGATTTCATCTAGGGATTTCTTGGGATATGAGAGTGGTTTACTGTGATGTTCTCTTCTTTAAAATATAATGGTTCTCTCTGGGAGTAGGTTTCTTGAGGAGGTTTTCTGGAGGCAGCCTTAGTTTCAGTTAAAAGTAATAATCACTCCAAAAGCAGCCAGCTGTTAAAAGTTCAGATCTTTTATTGTCTCCATTATAGCCTGGTTAGTTTTCTTAGACACCTATCTCTCTGCTTGGTTCCAAGAGCTCCCTCCGAATGTCTCCAAATCCAAAGGTTTGTCCTTCAGCCTCCAGCCAGCACAAAGGTGGAAAATGGAATGAATCTTACTCCTCTAGCTCAACTCTGAATGTCTCCAGCCAACACCAAGGTGAAAGTTGGAATGAATTTGTCTTGCCTCTGAGAGAGGGCTTCTGGCTCTCCCAGAGTGCTCTGTGTCTGTCCCAGAATGCCTCTGTGTCTGTCCCAGAGTGTTCTCTGGCCCTAAGAAATTCTTGCTTATATGAGCGCTCTAAAGGTGTGAACACAAGCATTGTTTCTATCAGTTCTACTTAGCACCTTGTTTCAAGTTCTGGCCCATAACATCTCCTTGTAGGATCAGATCAATCATACTGAACCACGCTAAATTAGATAATTATTGTCTCTATCAACTCTAATGACTTAACACTTTGTAAGGATTCCAACAGTTTGCTATTTCCTTCTCAAGTTCACTTTACAGATGAGGAAATCAAGGCAAACAGGATTAAATGACTTACTCAGAATAATATAGCTAGTAAGTGTCTGAGGCTAGATTTGAACTCAGATTTTCCTGACTCCTGGCCTAGAACGCAAACTACTGTGCTACCTACCTACCCTAAATACGAGAGCTGGAGAAAACAAAATTGGTTAAATCGCAGTATAATGAAAAACATCTAGGCTTGGAGTCTAAAGACAGATTTAAATCAAAGCTGCTCTATTTACTACCTGTGTGATCTTGCATACACTACTTAACTATTTTGGACCTCAGTTGCCTTATCTGTAAAGAAACAGTTTTGGATTAGATAACCTTTAAATTGCCTTTCATCTCTAATTCTTTAGTTCTATGATTGTATTTTAAATCAGTGATACACTTCACAGGCTAGAAAAAGTATGAAAACCAAATCACCAGCATAAAATAAAGATCAATTTAGTCAGGAAGCTATTCTGAAGCTAGACAGGGCCATCACCTAATTGTGTGTGTGTGTGTGTGTGTGTGTGTGTGTGTGTGGCGGACAGCCAACCATCAATGAATCTTCATCTTCTTGCCTTGTTCGGGAGGCTCTTTTGTCTCATTCTTCAGCCTCTTTTGGCCCCATTGCACACTGGAAATTCACAAGGGACATCAATTATGCATAATGATTCAGCCAGGCTTTCGAATCCCCATCTGTTCACTCGGCCTTGTACAGCAAGGAATTGAGATTCCATCAGACAAGGGGTCAGTGCTATCTTTTTCCAGGTGAGATGATGTTATATAAAATGTATAAAAATCAGCAGGGGTTTGCTTTGTATCCATGTAACTCACTATATGAAAATGTTAAGGACTAAAGTAACTTATTATTCTTTAAATTCACCTCCAGCATCCTCTCCTTCCCTCCCCACAGCTGTCTGTTGCTTCTGGTGGTAACTATGTTATTAAGATCTTTGTTTAACATTCATATGCAGTGTTCATGAGAAGACAAACATTTTTTTTTCCTAAACTCAAGGGGAATGCAATACCTATATTAACATATGCAATCAAATCCTGGGACAGTTGTGACTCGGTGAAGAAACTGACAAAGAAGGAAGAGTTAATAGAGATGGTGTGATCTTCTCTTGTTTACTTTTGATTCATGGATAGCAGGAAAATCTGCCGTTTGCAAATATCACCTGTCTTTTCATTTCAAACAGGGAAACAACTGTTTGTGTTTATGTTATTCTCTGGATGAAATCATGAGTATGTATATTGCTTTTCACTTTTGGTGGAGAGTTGATAATTTGGAGGCACTGATATATGTATGAGTGAATATAAATTGCTCATTCAGTCTTAGGAGAAAAAAAGTTATAATTTTCTTGAAAAACTCTTTCCACCCAACTTACAAGGAAGTCTGCTTATAGAAACAAGTATTGGATAAAAAATAAAGAATTTTCTCACAGATTCACTGTACCACCTATGCCATAAGGATTAAATTGAGTGATTATTTTGATGTCATTTAGACAGAGACTAGCAAATTGTTACAAAATTTGAATTATTAATAAGCAACCCCTTGAAAATGAATACAGAAAATGCTCGAGTTTAGAGGCTATCTTGTTTAAATGTTGAGTTTAATTAGATTCTCTCTCTTTTTAAAATTTAATTTAATTTAATTTAATTTTTTAAATTTTTATTTAATAGCCTTTTATTTACAGGTTATATGCATGGGTAACTTTACAGCATTAACAATTGCTAAACCTCTTGTTCCAGTTTTTCACCTCTTACCCCCCCCCACCCCCTCCCCTAGATGGCAGGATGACTAGTAGATGTTAAATACATTAAAATATAAATTAGATACACATAGATTCTCTTTTAAAGGTCCTTTCAGAGCCACATTTTTTCCTGAGAGAAAGAATTACCCCTCTTATCTAATGAGCCTTGCCTATATTATTTAGTTTTCTTTTCTTTTCCAAACTATTGTAGAAATAGTTTTTTGGGTGACACTTTCACTTTGTATACTATTAAGTAGTCTTAGCAACCTTGTATTAGGTCATTCTATTGCTCTAAGCATTAGCTTCATCTTTTTTTTTTTTTTTTTCCCCCCTAGTTTCATCTTCAAAAGGAAGGAGTGATGAACTGGAAGGGCTCTTCAAGTTCTAATATTTTGTGATGATTCCACCTTGCTTTTTTTTGTATACTGTTCTTTTTGTTTCTAATTCTTCACATAATTTTAGAGACTTTTTTTTCCTTTTCTACATAAATATGTTAGCAGGATGCAAAAAGATCAATAAAGAACAATTAGTCATCAGCTTCAAGGATAGAATAACATACTCTGTAAGTGGAAATATGGCTGCCATGTGGTTCTGTAAACTGGTTTCTTCCATTTCTGAATTTTAAAGTACATACTGATATTGCATAGTTCTCTTGGGGTGGGGGGGTCTTGTTGCTTTGGATTCTTTTAATTAAATAATTAATAATCACATTGCTATCTATTTACAATTAAAATTAAATTCTTCATATAATATGTCCATAATGTCTTATTAATTGTACTTTCTATATTCCCTTTCATTCTGTTTGTACATTTTTCTTTGTATTTGTGGTGAAAGTAAAGTTGGATTTGGAGTTGGAAAACTTAGGTTTGAATTGTGATTCTATTGTATTATGACTATAATTAAATCTCTTTCATTTCTGGGACTCAGGATCATCATTTTGGATGCTAATAATAATAGCACTTAAATACACTTAAAATTTGCAGAGTGCATTGCATATTTTATGTAATTTGTTTCTCACAATAACCCTATTTAAGGTAGATGTTTTTATTCCCATTTTACAGATGAGGAAACTAAGGATGAAAGAAATTAAATGACTTGACCTGGCTCACACAGTTACAATGTATCTAAAGCTGGTTTTGACTTCAGGTCTTCCTGCCTTTAGAAATGAGAGTACTCCACCTAATGCCCCATAGGTCTACCTATTATATTGAAAATGAGTGAGTTAGACAAAATGATTTGTTAGACCCCTTCTCACTCTTAAAAACTAGTGATCTTGTAGTGAGTGAATACTCCTGTTTTGTACCTGTTTTTAGTGGGAATGCTTTCAATCTTTTTTGCATTGTGTCTAATACTGATTCAAGATTTTAGATATATATTTTTGTTGTTTTAAAGGAAAAATCACTGAGTTTAATATTCTTTTTTGTGATTTAAGAAGGCATGACGAGAGACCTATATGATGAATAAAAGCTTTTTCTGAATTTAATGATATGATTACATGACTTTTACATTTGTTTTTGCTAATAAATGTCCTGCACTGATTATTTTCTTCAATGAACCATGCTTGTATTCCAGATGTAAATTTTATTTGCTCATGATGAATGATTTTAAGAATATGCTTCTATATAATTTTTGCTAATATTTTTAGTATCCACACTTGTTAATAAGATTATCTTATGAATATATTTTAAATGTTTTTTAATCATGCTTTAAAATAAAGAAAATACACAGTAACAGTAAGATTGTGTGATGATCAACTATGAAAGACTTGGTTCTTCTTAGCAGTGTAACCAGAAAAAAGAAAACAAGAAAAAAGGAAAAAAATCAAGAAAATATTTTTCATAAAATGGGCAGAAATTCATTCTTCTCTATATTTAGAATCAGACTGTGTAGCATGGGGATTATTCGTTTCTTATAATTGACCTATAAACCTATGTAGGCCTAATTTTTATCTCTTTGGTAACCAAAAGATTTTTATAGTCAGTTTTATAAATAACCACATTGAGGAAGGAACTCAATATGTTTTGGAGATCTCCTACTCTTACCTTTCCCAAATTACTCTAAAATTTTTCACTCTTCCAAATGATCCATCTGGGCCCACATAATAGTTATTTGAACTTTACAGGATCATTAGTTAACATGGAGGAGATAATAAAATGTTTCTTTTCTCAAGAGTTTCTTTTTAATTTTGTTAAGTTGTTTTAGTTGTGTCCAACTCTTTGGACTCCATGTGGGGTTTTCTTGGCAGAGATACTAAAGTGGTCTGTCATTTCCTTCTCCAGTTTATTTTACAGATGAGGAAATGACAAATAGGGTAAAATGCCTTGCCTGTAGTCACATAGCTATTAAGTGTCTGAGGTCAGATATGAACTCAGGTATTCTTGATTCCAGACCCAGTGCTCTATCCACTATGCCACCTAACTACCCAAGAATTTCTAGAACTAACTATATTTAAAATATATTTGACCCTCAAGGATTTTTGCTCTAGTTATTGATAACAGGTTCTGATAATGAAGGACTACCTGTGCTCTCTAAGAAATACATGGTAAATATCATGCATAACTTTTGTTATTGTTGTTGGTCCTTTGTTTTCTTAGAGGATCGTTGACATTATGGGATGATATCTTGACTCTGTCATAAACTAGATTTAAATGAGGCAGATTTGTACCATTGTCAGCCTCACTTTTATTGTCACACAGAGATAGCAGAACTCTTTTAGTTCCCTCAAAGGAAAGAGAATAACAGATGTCAGCTGAGAGCAATGGCCCCATTACACCAAGCCTCCAGCTAAGAGAATCACACAATGGGAGTAAGCTTCCAGATATGAAGTTAGCAACAGCTTCCTCACTTTGGTAGAAGACCGATAGTCCTTCAAGGTTCAAACATATAAAGTTTAGATAAAAAGCCAGCTGGCACCAATAGGAGACTATTTCCCCCCCTTCTCATTAGTATTTTATTTTTCCAAAAACATTTAAAGATAATCCTCAGCATTTAGTTTTGTGAAACTTTGTGTTTCAAATTTTTCTCCCCTACTCATCTTTACCTCCTCTTTTCCTAAGACAGAAAGCAATCTGATATAAGCTAAATGTCCTTTTAAACATATTTCCATATTTGTCATGTGGTGCAAGAAAAATCAGATTAAAAGGGGAAAAAACACAAGAAAGAAAACAAACAAACAAAAAGCCAAAAATACCATATTTTCATCTACATTTAGTTTTCATAGTTCTTTCTCTGCATGTAATTGGCATTTTCCATTCCAAGTCTATTGAAACTGCCTTGTTGAGAGGAACTAAGTCCATCAAAATTGATTATCACATAATCTTGTTACTGTATACTATGTTCTCAGCATCAGTTCATGTAGGTATTTCCATGATTTTCTGAAATCAGCCTGCTTATCATTTCTTATAGAATAATATTCTATTACTTTCCTATAACATAACTTATTTTTTCTAATTTATTTTATTTGAAGAAAAGAATAAGCAAAAAGAAAAAGAGAAAAGCAATACAAAATAAAATGAAGCAAAACAAAAGAGAACATTATCATGTACCCAGCAGAATATCAGGGAGGATTCAAAATCTATGACAATACCAGTTTAAGAAAGTATATCTATTGGGAGAAGAAATTATATTCATAAGTATCTGTTTTTTCTTTACTTCCTTATAAATTGTTCTTTTGTTCTCTGCTGAGCACCTTATTTATCTTATCCTTCCCCCCTTTCATTCTGCCCTACCATCCCTAAGGAGGCTATAATTAAGAAAGGATATATTTATATATACATATATAGATATATACATATAAACTCATACATACAAACTCATATCTCCCTTTCATCCCTCCCATCACCACTTAGCAAGCTACAGTTAAGTATAATATAATTTATTTAGCCATTCTCCAACTAATAGGCATTCACTTAATTTCCAGTTCCTTCCCACTATACAAAAGAGCTACTACAAATATTTTTGCACATATGGATTTTTTCCCTTTTTGTTATCTCTTTGGGATACAGTAGTGAGTAGTACAGAAATACTAGTAGTGAGACTGCTGGATCAAAGGGTATGCCCAGTTTTATAGCTCTGGGTATATTAAATGAGAATGTTTTCTAGAAATCCTAATAAGCATTGAAGGCTGTAGGGAACTGAATTCTAATTATACCAATCCATCAAGAGGTTGGAGGCAGTAGATTGTGGGTTTATTAACTTTGACATAGATATATTCTGGGGGGCGGGACTAGCATTTGTCACACCAATTTTCTCCTGCTCACAAAACAGTAAATGAATTCTAGATTTAGAATAGAAGAGGTAGTAGAAGGTAAAAAGAAACAGATTGGACATTTTGATTTTATAAAGCATTTGCTTTTAAAAAGGCAATTCATATGTAAACTCCCTATCCCAGCTAATGTCATCTGTCACCCAGCATGATAACTACATTTCATGGTGAAACTATTGGGTAGTCAATTGATAGACTATAAAATATAATCCTTTTAGTGCCACCTTAAAATATGAGCTCTTAGTCTTTTCCATCTCAGTCAATCACAAAACTTTGAAGCATAGGAAATTTTCTTTCTGAAGGAAAGTTCAAAGCCTTTATTTAAATGCTATGTAAGATGAAGTTGTAATATAGGTAATTAAAGCCTATAGATTTGATTGTTCTATTTATAGCCAACTTTAGGGTCAACAAGACTGCAGATAATCTTTTATGAAATGATGAAACATTGTGTTCAAAACTGCTTCACATTTTCACATAACTATCTCTGCTCAGAAACACTTGGAATGAAGAAATTCTACCTATTGTGGGAGGAAGTTTGGCTATATTTGGCAAAATATAGCCATATTTTAATGTTACCAACATAATGCAGTATCAAAATATTGGGAGTTTTGTGCTAACTTTAATCAATTGGTCTTCCAACTAACATTTATTAGTGTTTTTCATGTACTAGGCCCTGTGCTAAGTTCTGGCAGTACAAATACAAGTAGAAAGAAAGTCATGGTCCTCAAGAAACTTATAATCTAATGAGAGAGTTAAGTGATTTTTTTCACTTGTGTCCAACTCTCTGTGACTTCATTTGGAGTTTTGTTGACAGAGATACTGAGATACTGAAGTGGTTTGCCATTTCCTTCTCAAGCCCATTTTGCAGATGAACTGAGGCAAACAGGGTTAAATGTTTGGCTGTGTCAGACAGCTAGTAAGTGTTGCAAGCTGGATTTGAACTGATGAAGAGAATCTTTCTGGTTCCAAGCCCAATATTCTATTGAACCACCTAGCTTCCTCTAAGTGGAGAAAGACAACAAATAAAAGGAACTTGAAAAGGCTGGACGTGGTGGGGTTGAGATGATAGTGGCCTGCTAGGACATGGTGCACAAAGTCCTGAAGCAGCTGGGAGAGGAATGAGTCATGGCTGGTTAGGATGCCTTCTTTAAATGGAGGTTCTAGAGAAGCCATGCAATCAGAGGGAGAGTTTATAGTGATGAAAGGATCTTCCAAGTATGTGAATTAATTCTAGGACTGGAACAAGCTTCAGGATGTAAGAGCTGGGGCATATTTAAAGAAATCAAAAGTGAACTTCTTTTACAAGTCAGTAAACATATCTGGACTTCTTTTTTCTCATCATTTTCTCATTTGATATCAGTGTCAAATGAGGACACTAGATTGAATGATTTCTTTGGTCCTATTCAGCTCCTAATCTTATGATTCCATGATGCATATGTATGTTGAAATGATTGTCATTTGGAATATAAACCCCCTGAGATGAGGGACCATAGTTTTAATCTTTGACATTTCTGGGTTCTAAACACATATATAATAACTTAATAACAACATAATGAGTTGCTGCACATAATAGGCAAATGAAGAATGCCAGCCCCTTACTTGCTGTAAGCATCATAGTAGATGTCATAACTGTATTGTTGGGATCATCATGAACTTTGAGAAGATGGTTCTTTTGTTCTTCCATTTGCTTGCCAACCAGTCTTAATGTGGGTCGGGTCAGTGATTAATGTTTAAAAAGATGGACTCCCAGTTGTATGGATGAAAATGGCCATTAAAAAGTGGATATAAACACTGCCTTAAGATTACATTAGTCACCACTGGAAGAAACTAACATGAATAATTTATTGGAGGAAAAAGTTAGAAGTGACCTGATGACAACAAAAATCATACTTAAAGTTTCCCTAGGGTACAAGGCTTTGGAGGATATGTTTTTGGTTAATAAGAGGTTGTCTAAGTTGTCAGTTAAGGAGAATAAACAAGAATAATTTTTCATTCTTAAAAAAAGGTCCAGGTCCAAAAAAATACTTGTTAAGTCATCACCTAACAGTCTTAAGTGAGAATTTTCAACAAATCATGGAAATATGTAAGTTCTTTGACTTGCAAGGATTGTCTTTGTGTCCTGTGCCCCTAGCACACTGCCCAGAACTAAATAGGCACTTAGTCAATATGAATTGATAGACTGAAATATGTTTTTGGTTTTAATTTGTAATTATATATTTTAATTTTAAAATGTCCGTAAGTTGTCTTAAATTTATAACAAGGGACTTTAAAGGCATACTTCCAAATTCACTTATTATATCAAACTCAATTTTTGTTAACATATTTGTAAAAATAATTTAACTTCCTTTTATAAAGCACTATTTTGAGTCTCATCATGGTGGGAAGGGGATCTTGGGTTCTTAGATGCTTTGCCAGTTGAATATAAGCTCTGGGATGGTCTAATTGGGAAGACTTTCACTATAACTGGCAATGAATGAGGAACAAATGAACAAATGAAGGAATAGATGAAAAAGCTTTATTGAGTGCCTATTGAATAGAAAATACTGTACTATGTGTTGAGAATACAAATAGAAAGCAAAACAATCTCTGCTGTGGTGGAGCTCATATTGTAATAGATTATGTTTTTGTTGTATGAGGACCAGTCCAGCTGAGTATAGCTAGGGTCCAGACCATGTTGGTTACCAGGTGATGAACAATTTTGAACACAACAATTTAGAAAGATAGCTTGTGGATAAAGTGCTAGATTTTGAGTCAGAAAGACTTGATTTCAAATCTTGCCTCAGACAATTAGAAATGTCTTCCCCTGGGCAAATTACTTATTATACTTAATATATTCATCCTCAGTTTCTTCATCTCCAAGAAGGGTCAAGGGCAGTAATAATACCTCCCAGGGTTGTTGTGAAGATTGAATGAGTTAATATTTGTAAAGTGCTTTGCAATACTTAAAGTATTAAATAAACTGATGGCCATTATCATGATTATTATTATCAATGCAGCACTCAAAAAAGAGAATTGAAGAAAGTTTAGAAGAAAGTACAGATAAGTTTGGCAGTTTTGAAAGTAACAGGTAGAATCTACAATGCCCTTTTAAAATTTTAAACAAGAGGTGGGAAATGGAGGTTCGTGGTTTCATATAGAATCATCTCTATTTATGAAGTTGGTTTTTTTTTTTGTATCTAGTTCAGGGACAAAATGTAAAATAAAAACAATATATTACTTAATACAGAATAAAAACTTTGGACCAAGTCCCTGTCTATATCAATTATAAGGGAGGAGGCAAGTATGCTGTCTGGAAAACTATTGGGGTTATATTCTTCTCTGCTGGATAGAATTCTTCTTTTGAGCCAAGCCACAAATTCTGTAGAATTTTTTTTAATGTTTAGTCTACTGATGAATCTGTTTGCTCTGAAGATATTTCTCTGCTTCCTCCTTAGTGTTCCTCTCCTACCTGCTTATAACCATGAAGCTTTAATATTTAAATATATGGAGTAATAGCCTCTACATATGGAACTACTTTTATTTCCATGGACTGTTAGTTGTGTTTTAAGATAGGCTTTAAACACACACACACACATAGATGTGTGTGTGTGTGTGTTTGCACATGATATATGCATGCACACATGTATGTTATATACATATATTTATATTTGTATGTACATATACATATATGTTACAACACACCCCTATTCAGGCACTATACACATATACATACAATACACATGTGCATATGCATTCATACATATATACACATATATAATTACACACACACACACACATACACACCTGGTCCCTCTCTCTGGAGCTCCTGTGACTTAATCTAATTACCTAGGTGACTTAATCCAATTAGCTTTGGAACCACTGTGCTGGGCTCTATGCTATCCTATTTTCATTTTGATCTTTGTATCCCTAGTACTTAGCATGATTCATTGATGACTCAAGATCAAGGTCTATGGAGCTGTTGTGCTGACCTCATTGTTGTATGCCTGTGAAACCTATACCGTATACCAGCACTATGCTAGAAAACTGAATCGCTTTTATTCGAATTGTTTTAATAAGAGTTTAAAAAATCACCTGGCAAGATAAGAAACCAGATTCTGAAAACCTTTCTCAAACCAAACTGCTAATTATTCCAACTCCACTGCAGAAAGCCCAACACTGTTGTGCTGATCATATTGTTCAAATGATAAATGTATGCTTACCAAAAAGATTTTTATGGAGACTTCACGCAGGGCAAGATGGTCAGAAAAAGTAATACAAGGATACTTTCAAGGTCTCTCTTGAGAACCTTAGAATGAATTGTAAAGCATAAGAGACATTGGCACAGTACTTCCCAGTAAAGCTTACCTTTTCAGAGAAGGTGCTGTGTTCTGTGAGCAAAGCAGATTTGAATTAGCAGAGAAGAAATGTGAGATATATAAAATTAGATTATCCACCCCAAATGTTTATAGGGACTATTTGTGCCTAACCTATGGCAGTTTGGTCTAATCAGCCACAGCTGGATACTTGACTCTAATATAGTGATGTCATTTTGATCCTCTTTGAGAACAACAGATAACAATGTAACTCACTGCATGGCCCATAGTAGGCACTTAATGCTTATTGATTGATTGGTGAGTCAACCAGAGCAAATATATTTAGCCCTTAGTATCTAGGTGGCCGTAGAGCCTAGAATCCAGGTTTGCTTCATATTGCACCCAACAATTTATCCAAATTGATTGTCATATAGTTCTACTAACTATCTCTACAACACCTCCCCAAATTAAATCAGTCTTTCTTGGCACTCTCTTAAATGAGTTGCATTCCCCTACTATAATGAAAGTGCCTCAGAGGCAGAGATTATTTTGCTTTCTACTTGTCTCCCTCAGATTTAATATAGTGTTTAGAATATAGTAAATGTTTAGTAAATACTTCTATCTATTCATATTCAAAGTGAAGTGGAAAATTAATGTTATTACTCAAATCAAAAATAACATCTCAGTTATATGAAAATTTCTTGTAAAACTTTTTTACCCCTCCAAACCTATTTATTTTAATTCTCCCTTTACATGTTTAAACTCTGCTTATTGTCAAACTGGACTTTGGCAGACAAACATACTTTGTCTTTACACTTTTTTCTTGTTTTCTGTCTCTCTCTCTTTTAAACAAATAAGGGTAGCATAGTACCTGTTTCATAGTAGGCATTTATTAAATATCTATTGATTGACTATGTTTACTTGAAACAAAGAATCTTATGTGAATTCCTTCTTTTTTTTCATTTTTTATTAAAGCTTTTTATTTTCAAAATTTATTCATGTGTAAAACCTTGTGTTCCAAATTTGGCCCCCCCTTCCCTACATGGCAAGTAATCCAATATATGTTAAACATGTTAAAAATATATGTTAAATCCAATATATGCATATATATTTATACAATTATCTTGCTGCACAAGAAAAATCAGATCAAAAAGGAAAAAAAAAAAGGAGAAATAAAATAAAATGTAAGTAAACCACAAGAAAATAAGTGAAAGTGCTATGTTGTGATCTACCTTCAGTTCCCATCACTGTTCTCTCTCTGGATGTTAGATGGCTCTCTTCATCACAAGATCATTGAAACTGGCCTGAATCATCTCATTGTTGAATTGATCATTGTATAGTTTTGTTGTTACCATGTACAATGTTCCTCAGGTTCTGCTCATTTAACTAAGCATCAGTTCATGTAAGTCTCTCCAGGCCCCTCTGAAATCATCCTGCTGATTGTTTCTTACAGAGCAATAATATTCCATAGCATTCATATACCATAACTTATTCAGCCATTCTCTAATTGATGGGCATCCACTTTCTTACAACTACAAAAAGGGCTGCCACAAACATTTTTGCATGTGGGTTCCTTTCCCTCCTTTAAGATTTCTTTGGGATAGAAGCCCAATAGAAACACTCCTGGATCAAAAGGTATGCACACCTGATACTGGCTCCTTTAAACTCAATGGAAGTTAAAAGGGCATACTCACCGGGTTGCGGAAACTTGCATGTGTAGGTCTAATAAAAATTAACAGTAAGGCCAGGACCAAACCTTTGTGCTTGTGGAACTGATTAAAGCCCATCTAAGCATTTTCAGTGCTTTGCTTTGCGTTAAGCTACACAAACAATAAATTAAAATTTGATAAATTTTGATAAAATTTAAGTTTGTATACTATGTCAGTATTAAATTTTTTTTTGCAAAATTTTGTTTTTTTTTCTCATGAAGAAGATGAATTTAAGGTTTGGGTTGGAAGACGGGTGTATGCCTAGTTTATAGAACAATTAGGTGTTTACTATAATATCCTATAATAGTTGTAGTAGCTTAACAGTGAGTGGATGTTTATGGGTTTGAGTTAGACTTAGCTGTTGCTTGCATGTGTTTTAGTACCTATTTCTTCGAGGTATTTAATTACCATACTAAAGGCCTATCATCTGGTTTTGGGGTTTGACTGAAGCGATAAATTTAGTAAGGGGGGTAGGGGAGTTTAGTGGTAAGAAACTATTATAAATATTGTTTGTCTTTGCTTTTTGCCTAAACACACACAGACACATACACACGCACACATGCATATATGCACACATGCATATATACATATATACATATACGTATATCCTAGATATTCTAGGTTTTGATAGCCTTTTGGGCATAGTTCCATATTGTTCTCTAGAATGGTAGGATCAGTTCACAATTCCACCAACAATGTATTAGTGTCCCAGCTTTCCCACATCCCTTCCAACATTTGTCATTATCTTTTCCTGTCATCTTAGCCAATCTCAGAGGTGTGTAATGATACCTCATTTGCATTTCTTGATCAATAGTGATTTTTTTTTTTTGCTGAGGCAATTGAGGTTAAGTGACTTGCCCAGGGTCACACAACTAGGAAGTATTAAGTGTTCTGAGGCCAGCTTTGAACTCAGATCCTCCTGACTTCAGGGCTGGTACCACCTTGCTACCCCTCAAAAATGATTTAGAGCACCTTTTCATATGATTAGAAATGCTTTCAATTTCTTCATCTGAAAATTGTCTGTTCATATCCTTTGATCATTTATGAATTGGAGAATGGCTTGAATTCTTAGAGATTTGAGTCAGTTGTCTCTATATTTTAGAAATGAGGCCTTTATCAGAAAGAACCCTTGAATGTAAAAATATTTTCCCAGTTTGTTGTTTCCCTTCTAATCTTGTCTGCATTAATTTTGTTTGTACAAAAACTTTTAAATGCAATATAATCCAAATTATTTATTTTGTGTTCAATAATGAACTCCAGTTCTTTTTTGGCCACAAATTCCTTCCTTCTTCACAGATCTGTGAGATAAACTGTTCTTTGTTCAAATTTGCTTATAATACCATTCTTTATATCTAAATCATGAACTCATTTCGACCTTAGCTTGGTATATGGTGGGTCAATGCCTAGTTTCTGCCATATTAGTTTTCAATTTTCCTAGCAGTTTTTGCCAAATAGTGAGTTCTTATCTCAAAAGCTGGGGTCTTTGGGTTTGTCAAACACTAGATTACTATAGTCATTTTCTGTTTTGTCCTGTGAACCTAACTTATTCCACTGATCAATTACTGTATGAGAATTCCTTCTTTTAAATTATTTTCTTTTTAAATGTATTTTATTTCTCCAAACATATACAAAGATAATTTTTAACATTCACCATTGTAAACCTTGTATTCCAAATTTCTCTCCCCCTGCCTCTTCCCTAAAATAGCAAGCAATCTGATATAGGTTAAACATGTGCAATTCTTCTAAACATATTTCTATATTCATTGTGCTGCACAAGAAAAATCTGATCAAAAGGGGGAAAAACATGAGAAAGAAAAAATGCTCATTGAGTAAATAACAAAAAAAAAGTAGAAATAGTATGCTTTGATTCACATTCTGTCTCCATAGTTCTCTCTGTATAGGTAGATGGCACTTTCCAGTGTGAATTCCTTCTGATAACAGTATGTTAGAGTAGAATGAAATACAAACCTGGAAACCTTGAAGCCTATTCCATAGATTGGTTTAACTTCTGGAAGTTTCTGATAAAATGAGGAGGGAAGGTTGGACCAATTTGTGTGAGACATGTGCTATACCCTCTTTCTCAAATTAACTAATCAGTGACATATTCAGGTACAAAGAGTAAACATTTATTTAGTCCTGGCAGGGAGAGGCCCAGATACACACCTTGGAGCCATCTCAGCTCCCACCATATGCTCCTGGAACTTGACCCAGCTTCTGGCTTGTTGAGGTTTAAATGGCAAAAGACTCAAGACTTTTCATTGGACAGACTAAAAGGACATCCCAGCTCTGGGAATAGGTATCATGGGACTTAAGCCTAGTCTCAAACTGAGAAAACTTCATCTAATCAGGCCCATTTAGTCCCTCCTCTTTTTCATCCATTTGAAGATTTCTCATTCCAATATATATATTCCACTAGGACATCTTTGTGACCTAGGCCTTCAGGTGGGTCCCTCTCTTCAGTACTAATTGTAATCCACTCTTTACTATTTAGAACCAACACCCACACATCAGTGGAAGCTTTCAAGAACCAATTTAGCTACTCCTGAACTTAGCTAAATCTTGAAATACTGTAATGATAAAGCATATAAGCAAGTAGGTGACAGGATATTACTACTTAAAATAATGAACAGGAATCAGAGACCCTGCTTCCACCAACTCCCACTATCTGGTTTGGAAACCCTGTCATCACAGAACAAATTGGCATCTGGCAGCTATAGAATTACAGCACTGTGGAGACCTGGGAACCTAGGTCCATTGTCACATCATTCCCACCTCAAGCAATCCAGACTCAGATTCATTTGGGACAAAGGTGTACAAATATATTAAAAATACAGGACTAAATATGAGCAAAAGAGAAAGAATAAACAAAGTTTATTGTAGTTAATATGGAGGTTACTAGGGACAGTAACAGTAACCAGGAACCCCATCCAGAGAAAAGCTGGGGGGGAGGGAGATGAGGCTATTATAAATGCCTCTTGTCCAAACAGCTTTTCCTAGAATAGATACCAAAGAATGTTTTCTTCAAATTCTTATTTTTGTTTCCTCAAAGGAGTAGGTACAATGGGGTAGAACATTGTGCCCTTCAGTGAATATGATCTCTCCTACTCTAGAATCTTACAAGGGAAGGTTTTTAACCCAATTAGTACAAGTGTTAACAAAACCGAAAGCAATTTGAAGTCCCTGCAAGGGGATACATGTGCAGGCCTTTTTGACAGTCCTTTCAGAATTTACTTGTTTGGGAACTATATGAGGAAATGCAGGAGTCAGGAGTTGGGAAATTAAAGGTGCCATGGTTGGGGCAAATGGGAAGCTGATCTATAAGCCTGTTTCCCTTTACGTGAAGTGAATTCCCCTTTCTTTAGGAGCCAACAGAGACCTTTCTAGGTCCTTGGGCAGTTAACAGTAATTGTTTTCCCTGCATACTTGATGGGGAATTGTTTGACTGTCAAAAATCCCCTTTCTTTTCCATATAGCCCCCATGATCATGCAAAATAGGAAAGATGCTTTTGAAGTCAGTATAGATTTTTGCAAAGGAACCAAGGGATCTAGGATACAGGTCTCTGATACCCTAGGATCTAATCCTACCTTCCATCAACATCCAGTGTAAAAGGCTCTAAGCAGATTAATTTAGCTTTCAGGATCCTAAACAAACAAACAAACAAAAAACATGGTAAGATTGTCTGCTGCTTCTCCCAATGAACAAAAGGGAAAGTGGGAGTGGCCCCCAAATACTTAGGCAAAGTAGGTCTTCAGACAAAGAAACTCTAGCCCCAGGAAGCAAAAGAATTAAAGATTTTATAGCAGCAACCAGAGAATACTCCAGGGCTGGGCTGCAAATCAGAATACCACCTATATACTTGTATTGTGTCTCATATCTTCCACTGATCACTTGCTTTAATTACAGAAATTTGCTCAATTTCTAAGAGGAAAAATCAGGGACATGATCTGGTATCAAAACTGATCCTTCAGGTCTTGACCTTAGAGCACATACAGGATAAAGCATCCTTAATGAAGTTTTACTTCAGGTAATTGTCTTAGTTTTAATAATTCCACCTTATGCTAGACTCAGGAATAATCAGGTGGATTCTTATACAAAAAGAACACCACTGGGAATTGAGTCAGAAGGATCCTACCTTCAGCAGAGGCCAAGATTGTCCTCTTAATTCGTTCCCAGATACTAACTTTCACCAGTAACAATTTCTTCTGAGTAGTTTGTGCATATTCCTTTCAGATGATGGATCACTGGCTTGATGATCAGACAGTTATACCTGAATTTAAAACTCCAAATAAATATCATCTGTAGTCCCCAAGGGATTTTTATTTCCAATAGCAATTCTCATTAATCAAAGCTTCAGATGAATCTAATTCTCAAGGATCACAGTAAGAGATTCATAGCTTATTTTTCATATCCAAGAAAATGGTTAAGTTCAACATTACACAAATCATTTTGCTTTTAAAATGTCCACTACATAGAAAAACTCTACTTGTCCATATTGTCCGTAACAGAAACATGTTCAAAGGGACAAAGGCAAATAAAACTATTATTCTCAGAGTCCCTTTAAATAATGGGTGCAACTTTAAGATGACTCATTATAAACAATTAAAATTCATACAAAATATAGAATATCTTAATTTCACATAAAAGAACCTTATCAGAATTAATAATTTCTTCATTTTAAAAAAAAAAAAAAGTTAAGTCAACTTTTTCCAATTGAGGAGTCCCTATAAACATTTTGGAAATAGCCCTATCAACTTATCAAATCAGGTTAAAATTCTGGTCTAGGTTTTTGTTATCATATTTCTTAAACAAGGAGACCATTATGTTTTTAGATAATCATTAAATAATTTGCTGAATATAGATGAGACTCCTTAGTGGAAATAAATGGCTTTCAGAAAACTTGCTGTTCCAACAAACCTCTTAGAGCAGCTATAGACTTGAAAAATAAAAATAAAACATTCAGTTATTAACACCATGTAAATGTATTCTGTTCCTTTATACAATATAAACAATTAATGTTTCAACCAGCAAGGGGAAGGGGAGCTCCAAAGAGATACAATTTGTTAAAAAGCAGTTACACCACACCTAGTAGGGGAGGGGAAAATTAGATTGTCACCTGACAATCTAACCTTAAAAGGTCCTCTTACCCTTCTTCCACTCCCATGTGGTAGCCCTTCCTCCCACTCCACATGGCATTACTCCCAACTCCACCATGCTTCCCAACCCCCACTTCTCATATCTAAACTTTTTAGGGTGCCAAGTCCCCCAGAATCCAGCTTGCCAGCCAAAGACATGCCCCAACCTCATGGGTGTCTCCTTTCCCCTGGCAAACGGCAAGTTCCACTAGGAGCTTGCACCTTTCTGTCCAACCTGACTCTTCTCCCCTATTTCCAACACGCCATTTTCCTCTCTCTTTCTTTCTCTTCTCTCATGCCATCTCTTCCCCTGTCCTCCCAGCTCTCTCTCCTAACTCCAACATACTCTCTTTTTCTAACATGCTCCTAAACCAATAACCCTTCCAACTAGATGCTCCATTCAAACTATTAATTGCTTTTGCAAATCAATCTTTCTTGTCCCTTGTCTTTAGATCACTTTTTTTTTAACTTTAAACTTTAAGATTCAAAATTAAATAACTTTGAACCAACCTTCATATATACATATATCCAGCAGAGCCAACAAAATTTTAAGGCATAACTCATAATTTTACAAATTACCTAATAATACACTTTAAAAAGCAACATACCATTTAATATAATCAAGTGGATTACAAGTGTGACCTTCCCTAAGGAAAGCTACTGGAACTTTGTTTTAAAAACCTATATTTTAACTTCAAATAAAATCAAATACAGCTTTAAATTCCCAATAATATAAAACTACTTTTTTAAAGTAGTTTTTTAAAAGTTTTTTTTAAAGATACTATCTTTATTCTATGCACTACCCACCTCCAGGAGGCCCCAATTTAATTGAATTGGTTTGGAATCCTGAAATGACCAATTGTCAAATTTCCCAATCATCACTCTCAATGGACTTTCCTGCAGTTCCAACTTTTGGGTTAGAGTCTACAGGAAAGTTAGGCCTTTACCTTTTTAACAAATTCTAGCTCACAGAACAGACATGACAAAGATTCTGCACAAAGACACAAACACAGACAAAAATTACATAGAAGAGAACCATCCCTTCCCCCCACATGACAGACATACCCAATCAAGTGCACTTTT
The DNA here is from genome assembly GCF_902635505.1 of Sarcophilus harrisii. Classification (NCBI taxonomy): domain Eukaryota; kingdom Metazoa; phylum Chordata; class Mammalia; order Dasyuromorphia; family Dasyuridae; genus Sarcophilus; species Sarcophilus harrisii. Next base: position 476,950,866 of record NC_045426.1, read on the forward strand.
TTTTTTTTTTTTTTTTTTTTTTTTTTGCTCTGAAGATTTGAGTTGGACTGTTCTTTCTCTTTGATGATCCCAGGGTCTCCTATTCCTATCCCCTTCCACTGGATCATCAGCGCATTCAATTTCACAGCTCGATCCCCTGTAATACACAAAGTCACCCACCTGATAACTTGGCTGATTAAGCTTGGAAGGAGTTTACTGCTTTCCCAGACAACCACAGAGAGCCACTGTCCTGTGTCATTAATAGAACCTGCTTCCTGGCTCACTCCTTCCTGGATCATAAGCCTTGATGATCTCAGGGCCCATGCTGCCTAAGAATAGTCCAAGGACACATTCATAGACAATGCCCTGAGGATTACACATGCATGTTACCTGGCTCACTCTTATCTGGGTTTCCTCATCTTTGGAGACTTGTTGTGTGCTTCTGTTTGTATCTGAGCATCTCTCCTGGGCCCATTCTTCATAGAGGGCGAGGCTGAGAATATGATCTCAAGGATGGTCAGAGAAAATCCAACCTGGCACCTGCCTTGAATCAGGATCCCAGCCATCTCTCTGGGAAGCCGCAGATCCCAGACAAGCCTCCATAAACTGTGTGGGATGAGTCCTAGACCCCCATTTCCCAAATTAACTATTCAGAGACATCTTCAGGTACAAAGAGAAATCATTTATTTAGTTTCTGCAGGGAGAGGCCCAGACACACCAGGGAACCATCTCAGCTCTCACCATATGGTTGTGTAAACTGACCAGCTTCTAGCTTGTTGAAGTTTAAATGGCAAAAGACTCAAGTCTTTTCATTGGATAGACTAAAAGGATATCTGGCTCAGGAATAGGGATCATGTGACTTTAGCCTAGTCTAAAATTGAGAAAACTTCATCCAATCAGTCCCATTCAAACTAATAGTTGAGGTTCCTTCCAGTTTTATATGTCTAGAGAAAATAAGAAAATCCCTTTTCTTACTGAACTTCAGTTCTCATCTTTTAGATCATGCTCTGATCACACTGAGAGTGTGAAAGGGAAATGATTTCCTCTGAGTCCCATTCTCTCCCTGGACATGCAGGCACTGGAGAGTACTTAGAAAGTCACCATTAGCTCCTTTGAGAGTATGTGGTTGCATATAAAACAACCTTGGGAGGTAGATGCTATCATTATCCCCATTTTACAGATAAGGAAACTGAGGCAAATAGGGGTAATTAAATTGTCCAGGGTCAAACAGTAAATATCTGAGGCACATTTAAACTCATCTTTCTGATAGCTAGTCCTTTAGTTGCTATGTCAATTCATGGATATTTCTTTCATCTAATCCTGGGTTTTAATACTTCTTTTTCTGTTCCCTTCCAACTTCTCAATTTTGCTTAATTCTTTACAATGAGCATTAGCACAAAGGGGTTCTAGTTTTGAAAAATGAAGAAAAACATGTTATTATCTTATAAATTTTCTGACAAGGCAGACATTTGCTTGATTATGAATCATATCTTTGGCATATTGGATAGTTAATCCTAAGCCAAGAATTATGTGATCATGGATGATGAGCTGGGAGAGACCTCAGGGGCTATTTAGTTTAACCCCTTTTAGTTTATTTTATTTAGTTTAGTTTATTACATCTGAAGCCCAGGGAAGTGAAATAGCTTGCCCAATATCACACATTTTAAATTAGCAAAATTGGGATTCAGCTCTAGCCTCTTATTTCATATTTATTATTTTAAGATCATGCTGCCTTTCAGACTCAGGGGTCCTCAAAACGCAAATGGAAAAATAATGCCTTAAACTCTTAAGGTGATGAAGCTTTTCTGGTGAGATTTCAGGTGTTAGCTAAATTTAATGGGAAAAAATGTAGAGTTCTAAAGTCAGATTTAAAAAATTAACTATATAAGTAAAGGATAGATGGAGAGCTTGGCTGGACTATAGAAGTGGCAGTTTTAGGGGGTTTCATGATCAGTATGAGTTACTAGTTGATTCTCAGGATTCTCTTAAAGAAGACGGGTCCAGAATGGGGGGAAAGTAGTAATAGTTTTATTATCCTCTGCCCTGGTTAGACTACATCTGGAATACTTATTCACTATTCTGAGCACTGTACTGTAGGGACAAGCAGAAGAGCATCTGGAGGAATGAGGACAGAAGAGTGAGGGAACTAAAGGTCAGGCTTCACAAAGATTTAGTTGAAGAAGCAAAGTATATATTTAGACTAAAAAGAAAAGGGATCACTAGGTGATACAGAGAATAGAGCTGGGCTCTGTCCTGGGCTTAGAATCAGGAAGATTCATCTTCATGAACTCAAATCTGGCCTCAGACACTAGCTGTGTGACCCTGAGGAAATAATTTAACCCTGTTTGCCTCAGTTTCCTCACCTGTAAAATGAACTGGGGAAGGAAATGGCAGACTTTCCATTCTGCCAATGGAAAAGAATTGGCAGTCCCTTTGTCAAGAAAACACCAAATGGAGTAACGAAGGATAAGATATAACTGAATTTGACAAGAGAAGAGAATTTAGCAGCAGGTTGGCAAACATCACAAATGCTAGAAGGATCCTTGTGGATGAGAGATTAGAATTATTCTGTTGGATTCCAGAAAGGAGAACTAGAAATTTAAAGAGGTAAATGAGTAAACTCTCAGAATTGAAAGGAATCTCAGAATCCATCTAGTCTAACTTGTATCAGAAATAAATTTAACAAGGATTTCTCAAGTGCCAATCATGTACGAGAATTAAATTGGAAGAGAATGGGATAGAGTAGTCAAATTATAAAGCCCCCTTTAATGTTCTTGAAGTAATAGCCCATCATTTTGATACCAGTATCATATTGATATTATGTGAATATAAGTGACTACTTTCTGAACAATTAAAAATAAGTTTCACTCAGAGGGTTTGAGAAAGGCAAATGATGGGTGGGAGCAAGTCCTTTGTAGGAAGTGGCTCTTGAACCAACTTTTGAAGGGAATAATAAAGGACATGATCTGCAAAGGCATGAAGGCAATAGTAAAGAGACACTTAACAGGTAATTCTTTTGGGCAGAAATTTAGAATGCATGAAGGGAAGTAAAATACTTTTAAATGCTAAATAAGAGCATTTGTATTTTATCCTAAAGGCAATAGGGAAGTTTCTCAACCAGAACAATGACATGTTCAGACCTGTGCTTGTGGAACTCAGTAACTATATGGAAAATGGATTGGTCAAAGGGAGAATAAGTAAGAGATTAATTTCAGCAGTATTGGTAAGAGGTAATGAGATTTTTGAATGAGGGTGGCTCTGTAAGTAGAGAGGAGAAGATACTAGATGTAAAGATAGGATCAATAGTATTTGACTTCATTGGATATCCTTTCTGCTCTCTAGCTGATAAAAAATGGCTGTTTGTTCTTTGGTAAAAGGATCTGTAGTATGGAAAGAGATTACTTAAAAGCAAGAGCATTTCTAACAATCAGAGAAATCAAAAAAAATGGAACCATCTACCTAAAGAGGGAGTAGTTTGACCTTCAGTTCTGTGAGCAGAATGTGAAGAATCACATGGCCTGGATATTGTAACAGAAGATCATGATTTGGTTCTATTTGGACTGCTTGGCTTCAAGCACTAGATTTAGATTCACTGCCCCCAATTTCAAATTCTAGCTTTGCTACTTATTTATCTTGAGTAAGCCATTTGAATTCTTCATGCCTCATTTTTTTTCTCTTTAAAATGAGAAGCTCAAACTGGACAATCTCTGGGGTCCCTCTCAGCTCTTCATACTGTGCTCTTGTGTCCTCTGAGTCACCTTCCAATGATGAGATTCGTTGCTTTCTATAAATAGTGATTTTCCAATTAAGCCATGGAAAAGGCTGATGTTATTTATAAAGTTGCCTGAGAAGTCTGCTGTGAAGGAACAGGTTAATTCTCCAAGAGCTTCCACAGCTGTGGATCATTGCATCTGAAGGAGTTGCAGGGCAGCCTTTGCTAACACAAGTGTTGTGGACTGGAAATGAGATAAATTGGAGGCAGAGGGAAGAGGAGAGAAGTCAGACAATGCAAGGGCCTCTCAGTCAGAGAGGTCAGAGAACAGCAATTGCCTCTCAGTTTCCTTGTGTCATCCTCTCACATGAGGAGGTCTATTCTGGATTGGATCTCCAGCAACCACTGTCAGGTGGTTCCTGTGTATTCCAACAGCTCTCCCGTGTATTCCAACATATGGTGCCTGAATGTGGGGCAGAAGATAAGAAGAATTACAAAAAGAACCAGAGTTGTTCCTGAGAAGACTCCTTCCAGAGTTAAGGAAGAAGAGTCCCGGTAAGAATTTTTTAGTCGGGATAATTAAATGGGCCATCACATAAAAGGGCCGAGCCAGGAGACTGATGAGAGACTTAAAAGCCTGCTCTGACTACAATCCTCTTCATTTGAAAGTTTGCCTTGACCAACACCTGCTACAACCATCCAGAAGTGATAGTGCTGCTTTCATTCCTCAGTGTGCAGACCAAGCTGTGGGGGGAAAATTACAGCAAAAAAACAAAAAATGGGGAATTATTAAGGGACAGGTCAATTTTCTGAGAGCCTCCACAGCTGTGGATTGTTGCAGCTGAAGGAGTTGCAAGGCAGCCTTTGCTGACAAAGGTGTTGTGGACTGGAAATGAGATAAATTGGAGGCAGAGGGAAGAGGAGAAAGGTCAGACAATGCAAGGGCCTCTCAGTCAGAGAGGTCAGAGAACAGCAACTGCCTCTGTCTCCTTGTGTCATCCTCTCACATGAGGAGGTCCATTCTGAATTGGATCTCTAGCAGCCACTGTCAGGTAGCTCCTGTGTATTCCAGCAGCTCTCCTATATATTCCACCAGTCTGCTGTCTTCAATTATAGGCCAGTTCACTTTAACTTCTCCATTTGGTAGGGCACAGTTCCCTCCCCTCTCTTTTATGATTATGTGGCAGCTCAGGGAGTTTGAAATAAGTGATTCCATATAGTGGTGTGTCCTGGCACAGTGGTAGAGACATTATTTTTCTCCTCTGAAGATCCTTTTGTGCTTTTGTATTATGTTTGTATCCAAGAGAATAGTCTATAATTTATAGATATAGAAATTATACTTAATATAATTTCTAAGAATTTTCTCTTATAACACCATAATTTTCCTTTTAATCAGCAAATAAAGTTCATTAAATATAGGTTAAAATTCTTATCAACCTGCATCCCCACCTCCCATTAATAAACTCCCATGGCTCCCTATTGCTTCCAGGAACAAATGTAAACTCCTCTGTTGGATATTTAAATCTCTTTACAACTCTTTTTTTTTTTTTTTCCAGTCTTAACACATTACACCTCTTAAAACTTTTTAACTGTTCTATGACTTTCTGTTCTGCAGTTTGGAAGACCTAAGTTCAAATGTGGCCTTGGATTTTTAATAGCTATGTGACATTGGCAAAGTCACTTAATTTCTTTTTGCCTCAGTTTACTCAACTGTAAAATAGGGGTAATAATAGGGCTTGGTTTTTGGGAGGATCAGATGAGTTAATATTTGTAAAGCATTTGGCACAGTGTCTGGCACATAACAGACACTTAATAAGTACTTGTTTCTTTTTCTTTCTTTCTTTCTTTTTTTTTTTTTTTTTTTATACACAATACTCCATCTGATATCTCCATGCCTTTTTCCTGCCTATTCCTGATATCTGGAGTACACTGATTCCTTCCCTCTGTCTTGTGAAATGCCTGGTTTCTTTAAAAAAAAATATTTCCAGATTTGTCATGTTATGAAAGAAAAATCAAAACAAAAGGGGAAAAACACAAAAAAGACAAAGCAAGTAACAGCAATAAAAAAAGGGTGAAAATAGTATGCTTCAATCTGTATTCAGTCTCCATATTTCTCCCTTTAGATGCAGATGGCATTTTCATCTTAAGTTTATTAAAATTGTCATATATCGATGTATTGCTGAAAGCTAAGTCTATCATCACATAATCTTGTTACTGTGTACAGTATTGTTCTGGTTCTATGCACTTTACTCAACATCAGTTCATGTAAGTCATTCTAGATGTTTCTGAAATCAGCTTGCTCATCATTTCTTATAGAACAAGAATATTCCATTACATTCATATACCATAACTTATTTAGCCATTTTCAATTGATGGGTATCCACTCAATTTCCAATTGCTCTCTAAATAAAAAGAGCTGCTATAAATATTTTTATACATATGATTCCTCTTTTATGATCTCTTTGGGGATACAAACCCAGTAGAGACATTGTTGGATCAAAAGCACAGTTTTATAGACTTTTGGGCAGAGTTCCAAATTACTTTCCAGAATGATTGGGTTATTTCATAACTCCACCAACAATGCATTAGTATTTCAGTTTTCCCACATCCCCTGCAACATTTATCATTATTTTTTTCCTGTCATTTTAGTCAATCTGATAGGTATGGGGTAATACCTCAAATTGTCTTAATTTGCATTTCTCTAGTCAATAGTGATTTACAAAATTTTTCATATGGCTATAGATTTGCTTGATTTCTTTTAAGACTTAGGTCATGCACTACTTTCTCTATAATATCTTTCCTGTTTCCTCCTACATTGCAGTGCTAGTTCCCTCTGTCCCAAAATTTCCTTGTACTTGTTCTTATCTCTAACAATTGGGGAACTAGGTAGCTAAGTGGAAAGAGTGCCAGACCTGGAATTAGGGTGACTCATCCTCCTGAGTCAAATCTGGCCTCACTCTAGCTGTGTGACCCTGACAAAGTCACTTAACCCTGTTTGCCTCAGTTTGCTCATTTGTAAATGAGCTGGAGAAAGAAATGACAAACCATTCCAGTATCTTTGCCAAGTCAATCTCAAATGTGATCACAAATAGTTGTATATGGCTCTAAAGAATAAGTAACAATAATAATATATCTTCTCTATTAGAATTTGTCACCCCCCTTGAAGGATGATACGTTTCCTTTTTTTTTTTTTTTTTTTCTTAAGGTTTCCATTGCTTAGTATAGGGTCTAGTCCATAGCAATTGGTCAATAATTTTTAATTATTTTTGTTGATTAAGAAATAGTTATGACTGTTTTGAATGTCTTGAATTTCCATTAAATGAAAGCTAGAAAATGAAATATAGCTTGAAGTAAGATAATTAGAACAGGCAGGTGGGGTAAGCAATATAGCTCAAGAGAAGCAGGATAGTACAGTGGAAAACATTTTAGATATGGGATCAGAGAACTTGGATTCAAATTCTGTTCCTGCCACTTAGGAATTGCATTTCCTTGGTAAGTCCCTTAGCTACTCTGGGCCTCCAGATGTTCAATTGTAAAGTGAGTGGGTTTAGATGACCTTCATAGTCCTTTTATTACTAAATATACCATTCTTTTATCCTCTTAGTAAAAGAAAGTGGTTTAAGGATTGGTTGTATGACTTTATTTAAGTTGTTCCCTTTTAGATTTTAAGTTCCCTTACTGTAAAGTGAGGGAGTTGCAATGGAAATCTTCAAGATTCTTGCTTGTTTTAACTTCTGTTAAGACAATTTTTTTTTCCTTATTTTTTTGCTTTTTAAGGAAGAACATCATTGATAAATATATGACCATAATATTTCTTCTACCAATGCAAACAGAGTAGGGATAATGGAAGGCAGATCACATGGACCTGCCTTGAGGATTGTTTTAAATGGTAGGAAATTTCCAGAAGTATGGGACTTTTGTGTAGTAAGTTGCAAGATGGGTAGGTTATGAAGGGTTTTGAATGTCAAAAAGAACATTTTGTATTTGATTCTACAGGTAATAGGAAGCCACTGAATTTCATTGAGTTTGGGAATGACATGGTGTTTAAGAAAACTACTTGAGAGGCTGAATGGAAGATAGATTGGAGTAAGAATAGGCAGAATAGGCTCTTGTATTAATCCAAGCATGAGGTGATAAGGTCTTATATCAGAGTGGGGGCAGTATCATAAATATAAATTATTTATCCACCAGAAGAAATCCTCAGACTCCCAGAAATTCCATTCCCTTGAGAGAAAAAATGAACGAAAATCTATTTGCCCCTTTCATCTGCCCTATTATTATAGGCATCTCTACCTTACCTATTATTATACTATTCCCTTGTCTAATGAGTATATTCTAGAGATGTTGCAGAGGCCATATAGATGTGCCTTAGAAACAGATTGAATATGGGAGGTGAGAGCTAGTGAAGAGTTGATAATAAATTTGAGGTTTTATGTGACTAAAGGAGTGAAAGGATGCTTTTGCTTTCTATAATAACAGGGAAGGTTGGGAAGAAGGGAAGCATTTAGAAGGAAAGGTGATGTGTTCTGTTTTGGACATATTTACTTTAAGATACCTTCTCAATATCTGTTTGAGTTTTTCTGTTTGAAATTTGAGTTTTCTGTTTGAGATTTCTGAAAGGTAGTTGGAGGTGGGAGATTGGAAGTCATGAGAGAGATTTGGTTAGGTTAGATAGATTGAGAATCATCAGTATAGGAATAGGAACTGATGAGAACGTCAGATTAAGCAATGTAGAAGGAGAAGAGAAGAGGGCCTATGAAAGAACTCGTAAGGATACCTGTGGTTAAAGAATGTGATTTGGATGAGAAGCCAGCAAAAGAGATAGAGAAGGAGTATCTAGATAGGTAGGAAGACTACCAGGAGAGAGGAGTGAGTGGTTAACAATGTCCAAGGCAGCAGAGAAGTCAAGGAGAATGAGTACTGAGAAAAGGTCATTTTATTTGCAAATAAGGGGTCATTGGTAACTTTGGAGTACAATTTCTGAGGAATGATAAGGTTACAAGCTGTGTTATAAGGGATTAAGAAACATCTGTTGTAGAGGCTTACAAGGAGTTTACCTACAAAGAGGAGAAGAAATATTTAGCATGGATGGAAAGATCAAGTGAGAATTTTTTTTCAAGGATGGAGGAGATATTGGCATGTTTTTAGGCAGTAAGGAATGAGCCAGTATACAGGAGAGATTGAAAATAAATGATATATACACTGCTAATAGAATTTGGGTGCATTCATATTTTTTTTTTTTTTGGAGGGGGTAGCATTTTAAAAGTACAACTCAAATTTAGTAACCTGAGCATGTTAATTGTTTTCCTATACCTTGTGAGGTTTTTATTCATAAATTCTAAGAAAGTATATTTTAAAGACCTGGTTTACATATATAGATATATATTGTTTATAATTTTCTATGTCATATAAAAATCCACCTTTCTCTCTAAGAACAGAAGCAATGGACCACATGTCACTATGTCATCTGTCTGGTAAAGGGTAAGGGATTACTTCTATTGCACTTGTAGACACAAATCAATTTCTTGTTTCTATAATAGAAAGTTTTTCAACTATTTTTGTGTCATTTTTTTTTTTTTTTGCTGATCAGTATTTAAAACCAAAAAGATACTTTGAACAATGACCAATGATTTTTTTTAGAAATAGCCTGTAAGTAGCATACCTAAACATTTCATTACATAAAGAATTTTTAAAAAAATCATATGTGTAAAAAAAAAAAAAGGTGATAGAATGGGGATGACAGTTATTGGTATTCAGTTGTTCAGGTGAGTCCTACTCTTCCTGACCCTATGGACCATAGCACTCCACATGTTTTTATCTTCTATTATCAGAGGGTGCAATCTTTTGGAAGAGATGGGATGCAATGAGTTTGCCGGTTCAGGGGTGAGATAGGGTGAAGGAGGAGAGAGTGATAGAATGCATCAGAATTATAGGGGGGGAGTGGAACCAAGATGGTGGAGAGGACACGTGCCTCATTCTGAGCTCCCTTCTACTGTCACTACTGATTACCAAATTCAGTCTTTGAAATAGTGCTTGACTGGTAGAATCCATGAATACTGGGAGTACAACAAATTACCAGCAGAAGATAATCTGGAAGATCTCCAGAAAAGGTATGTTTTGATTGGGCAGGAGGAGGCCAGCCCAGACATGGAGGCAGAACATGGAGGCTAGAGCATGCTGAGTGGATGGGTTGGGGTGTGGTCTCCCCTGATGGAGAATTTGCAGGGAGGACTCTATCACGGGTTGGCTGCTCTGCTTTGGTTGCAAAGCAGTAGATCAGCAGAGAAGTTACACAAATGCTAAAGGTAGAGCGTACCCCAAAACATCAGAGTTTCACAGGACCTGGTTATACCTACCCAACACCAGGAGTGACTCGGCATGACCACAGTGCAGCTGTGTGGCCACATTCTGGGTTCTTTCCAGGGCAGTCACACTTCTGCACAGAGGGACTCTGTACAACTATGGACCCAGAATAATCAATAAGCTGCTGTTCTCAAAAGTAGGAGCAATTATATTTTCTGTGTTTGTATTCCCAGCAACTAACAGAGTGTGGGACACACATTAGGCACTTAATAAATGCTCATTGAATTGAATTTAATAGCTTCTTTAAAGTCCTTCCCACAAAAACCCCTAAAGTTTCTCCTTTTACCTTAAAAAGTTTCAAATAATGGCTGTTCATTTTTTTTTTTTTTTTTTGCTATTCTTCAGCCATCTCTGTTGTGTCCCTGCTACGAGAGCAGATTTATTTTTAAGATGAAACACAGTAGAATGAAATCTGACTTTGGAGTCAGAAAGACTTGGGTTCAGTTACTAATTCTGACAGCAACTATGTCATCAAATCTCTCAGGAACCTGAGCAACTCTCTTAAAACAGTAAATTACAGATATATTTGGGATATACATAATGACATCTGCAGCACTTCCAAGGGTTAACTATAATAATAATATTTAAATGCTTAATCATAATTTTTAATATATAATTTAGAACTGAGGCTCTTAAGTTTTTTCTACTTTTTGCAACCTCTTTTTGCCCAAGAAACTTTTACATGACCCTGGGTATGTAGGTTATATACCAAACACTTACTGATGATAAATGATAAAAGAAATTTATCTTAAAACAATTTGATATATGCACCATTTATTAAAGATGAAAGCAAATTTGCATACTAATGAGATGGAAATACTTATTTATTTTTATATAAAGAATTACATCTTGGTGGAATATTTGATATCTTTTACTACTGTCACCCCCACATTCAATTATGTGACCCCATAATAACATCATGAAGAACAGTTTAAGAAGTTTTGGTTTAGAAAATAAAAATCGGGTTTCTGGAATGATGAATTCAAACTTTTTATTAATCATATTCTGTACTAAAATTTATCAATGTTTGATCAGTAGAGACTCTTTAACAATACAGATTACAAACCCTTTATCCCTTATATGTAGTTTTTATGAACTGTGGGTACTGAAAAATTTTGCCATCTATTATTCCAGTGATAGGTTTTTGTTTGTTTGTTTTAAGTTGGATTAGACTTCTGATGGTCCACTATGTGGTCTACAACTTGTCATTACAGATTGATAGAACATATCACACTTTACAACACACTAGGCATAGCATTCAAGAAGTCTCCAACACAAAAGGAGGCATTAAATTAATTTAGTTCCAATTTCCAAGATAATAAAGATAGAAAAAAGAATCAAAGGGAAAGTATAGTTTGATAATCTGAAACTGATAAATAAGAATCAGTATCTAGTCTTTTTGGCAGTTCAATTTTATAACTGGGTTTTTATAATTGATGACAAATTATTAATGATTTCACATCATAAAATGGAGTATTATCTAAGAGTATTTTATTTTACCTGGCTTGCTGAATAAAAACTAGGAAATGTGAACTTCATACTAAATTTTTGAAATCTAATATTTATCCTAGTAGTCCAATAGCAAGTTAATCTTAGGACTGTGATAACAAATTTGTTTATTGCTGGTATTTAATTCATTACTATTACTGCATTAAGTGCAAAAGCTTAAATTCATATCATTAGCAAATATACATGAACACCTACTGATAAAGCACATATTTTTCCTTTTTAGAATATTTTCCTTTTTTTGCTTGCAATAGGGAAAGTTAGAAAATCAGACCCTTAAGTGAATAGATCAATAGTTCTCAAAGTGAGATATTTGAATGGTTTGGGTTACCAGAGGTAACCCTCTTTCAGAGGGTACTCCATGTCAAATCTATTTTCAGAATAATACTGAGATGTTATTTGCTTATTTAAAAAAAAAAAACCCTGCTTTTCTTACAATTGTGAAAGATTAGATTTTCTTTATATACTTCAATCAAAATAACATCACAACAGATTGAATACTGAAATAGATATAAGAATTTCTGTTATTCCAAGTGGTATAGCATCTAAATTCCTAAAGGAGAAGTTAAGAGAGTTGCAAGAAGAAATAGACAGCAGAACTATAATAGTGGGAGATCTCAACTTTGCACTCTCAGAATTAGATAAATCAAACCACAAAATAAATAAGAAAGAAGCTAAAGAGGTAAATAGAATATTAGAAAAGTTAGCTATGATAGATCTTTGGAGAAAACTGAATGGAGACAGAAAGGAGTATACTTTCTTCTCAGCAGTTCATGGAACCTATATAAAAACTGACCATATATCAGGACATAAAGACCTCAAAATTAAATGCAGAAAGGCAGAAATAGTAAATGCTTTCTTTTCAGATCATGATGCAATAAAAACTACATTCAAAAAAAAGCTAGGAGTAAATAGACCAAAAAGTAATTGGAAACTAAATAATCTCATCCTAAAGAATGAATGGGTGAAACAGCAAATCATAGACATAATTAATAATTTCACCCAAGAGAATGACAATAGTGAGACAACATACCAAAATCTGTGGGATACAGCCAAAGTAGGTAGTAATAAGGGGAAATTTTATATCTCTAGAGGCTTACTTGAATAAAACAGAGAAAGAAGATCAATGAATTGGGCTTGCAGCTTAAAAAGCTAGAAAAGGAACAAATTAAAATCCTCCAAATCAAATACTAACCTTGAAATTCTAAAATTAAAAAGAGACATTAACAAAATTGAAAGTTAAAAAAAATTATTGAATTAATAAATAAAACTAAGAGTTGGTTTTATGAAAAAAAAACAACAAAATGGATAAATCTTTAGTAAATTTTTTTTAGAAAAAGGAAAGAGGAAAATCAAATTGTTAGTCTTAAAAGTGAAAAGGGAGAACTTTCCAGCAATGAAGAAGAAATTAGAGCAATGATTTTTTTTTTTTTTTACAAACAAGATGAATTTATTTCCTTTTTTCCCCCACTTATTTTTTTCCATAATTATAACTTTTTATTGACAAAACCCATGCCTCAGTAATTTTTTACAACATTATCCCTTGCACTTACTTCTGTTCCGACTTTTCCCCTCCCTCCCTCTACCCCCTCCCCCAGATGGCAAGCAGTCCTATACATGTTAAATATGTCACAGTATATCCTAGATACAACATATGTGTGCAGAACCGAACAGTTCTCTTGTTGAACAGGAAGAATTGGATTCAGAAGGTAAAAATAACTTGGGAAGAAAAACAAAAATGCAAACAGTTTACATTCATGTCCCAGTGTTCTTTCTTTGAGTGTAGTTGCTTCTGTCCATCATTGATCAATTGAAACCGAATTAGATTTTTGTCGAAGAAATGCACTTCCATCAGAATACATCCTCATACAGTATCATTGTTGAAGTGTATAATGATCTCCTGGTTCTGCTCATTTCACTTAGCATCAGTTCATGTAAGTCTCTCTGTATTCATCCTGCTGGTCATTTCTTACAGAACAATAATATTCCATAACATTCATATACCACAATTTACCCAACCATTCCCCAATTGATGTGCATCCATTCAGTTTCCAGTTCTAGCTACTACAAACAGGGCTGCCACAAATATTTTGGCACATACAGGTCCCTTTCTTTTCTTTAGTATCTCTTTAGGGTATAAGCCCAGTAGAAACACTGCTGGATCAAAGGGTATGCACAGTTTGTTAACTTTTTGAGCATAGTTCCAAATTGGAAATTAGAGCAATAATTAAGAATTACTTTGCCCAACTTTATGCCAAGAAATTTGATAACCTAACTGAAATGGATGACTACTTTCAAAAATACAGGCTGCCCAGCTTAATGGAGGAGGAATGCAAATTGCTTAAATAGTCCCATTTTAGAAAAAGAAATAGAACAAGCTATTAATCAACTCCCTAAAAAAAAAAAATCCCCAGGACCAGATGTATTTACATGTGAATTCTACCAGACATTTAAAGAACAATTAACTCCAATGTTATATAAACTATTGTAAAGGACTGAAACTCTTAAAAGGCTGCTTGAATCAGACAGATGAACACTTAAGACTAATTACCTATTGGACAATAACTCTATTAGCATATGTTTGGAATTTCTCTTCTCACAGTTGATGCTAGCTCAATGCTTAGGGTTAAGAGAATTGTAGGTAAGGATTCGGGAGAGAGGTGAGAGAACTTCACTTGGCCTCAGGATGAGGAGGAGAAAAGTATGGAGATTCGTGGAGATTCTGGACTCTAGAATCAAGGAAGGATTCTTGGCAAAATTCCTGGCATTTTTGTTCATCTCCTTCACTTCTCCCTCTAAAGACCAAGGACTTTTGCTTATGCTGACTCTGAGGCCTCCAGGGAGCTAGCCTGGACGCTACAAACTATTTGAAAAAATAGGGAATGAAGGATTCCTACTAAATTCCTTTTATGACACAGGCATGGAATTGATGCCTAAACCAGGTAGGTTGAAAACAGAGAAAATTATAGACCAATTTCCCTAATGAATATTGATGCTAAAATCTTAAATAAAATATTAACAAAAAGATTACAGAAAATTATCCTCAGGATAATACACCATGACTAAGTAGGATTTATACCAGGAATGCAGGGCTGGTTCAATATTAGGAAAACTATTAGCATAATTGACTATATCAATAACCAAATTAACAAAAACCATATCATCTCAATAGATGCAGAAAAAACATTTGATAAAATCCAACATCCATTCCTATTAAAAAAAAACACTTGAATATAGGAATAAATGGACTTTTCCTTAAAATAATCAGTAACATCTATTTAAAATCATCAATAAGATCAGGAGTGAAACAAGGTTGCCCACTATCACCATTACTATTAAATATTGTAATAGAAATGCTAGCTTCAGTATAAGAGTTGAGAAAGAGATTAAAGGAATTAGAATAGTAATGAGGAAACCAAATTATCACTCTTTGCAGATGATATGTTGGTATACTTGGAGAACCCCAGAGATTCTACCAAAAAGCTATTAGAAATAATCCACAACTTTAACAAAGTTGCAGGATATAAAATAAATCCACATAAATCCTCAGCATTTTTATACATCGCCAACAAACTCCAACAGCAAGAAAAAGAGAAATTCCATTTAAAGTAAAGTGGATAGTATAAAATATTTGGAAATCTATCTTCCAAAGGAAAGTCAGGAACTATATGAGCAAAACTACAAAACACTTTCCACACAAAGTCAGATCTTACCAACTGGAAAAATATTAAGTGCTCTTGGATAGGTTGAGCAAATAAAAATGACAATACTACCTAAACTAATCTATTTATTTGGTGCTATACCATCAGACTCCCAGAAAAACTACTTTAATGACCTAGAAAAAATAACAAAATTCATCTGGAAGAACAAAAGGTCAAGACTTTCAAGGGAACTAATGAAAAATAAAAATCAAATGAAGGTGGCCGAGCTGTACCAGATCTAAAACTATATTATAAAGCAACGATCACCAAAAACATTTGGTGGTATTGACTAAGAAATAGACTAGTTGATTAGTGGAATAGGTTAGGTTCACAGGATAAAATAGTCAATGACTATAGTAATCTAGTGTTTGACAAACCCAAAGACCCCAGCTTTTGGGATAAGAATTTACTGTTTGACAAAAACTGATGGGAAAATTGGAAATTAGTATGGTAGAAACTAGGCATTGACCCACACTTGACACCATACACCAAGATAAAGTCAAAATGGGTTCATGATCTAAAGAATGAGATTATAAATAAATTAGAAGACCATAGGGTAGTTTACCTCTCAGACCTGTAGAGGAGGAAGGAATTTGTGACCAGAGAAGAATTAGAGATCATTATTGATCACAAAATAGGAAATTTTGATTATATCAAATTAAAAAGGTTTTATATAAACAAAATTAATGCAGACAAGATTAGAAGGGAAGCAATAAACTTGGAAAAGTTTTACAGTCAAAGTTTCTGATAAAATTGGAAATTGAATGGATGCCCATCAATTAGAGAATGGCTGAATAAGTTGTGGTATATGAATGTTATGGAATATTATTGTTCTGTAAGAAATGACCATCAGGATGATTTCAGAAAGGCCTGGAGAGACTTACATGAACTGATGCTGAGTGAGATGGGCAGAACCAGGAGATCATTATACACTTCAACAACAATACTATATGATGATCAGTTCTGGTGGACGTGGCTCTCTTCAACAATGAGATGAACCAAATCAGTTCCATTTGTTCATTTGTGAAGAGAAACGGCTACATCCAGTGAAAGAACTATGGGAAATGAGAGTGAATTACAACATAGCATTTCCATTCCTTGTTTTTGTCTGCTTGCATTTTTGATTTCCTTCTCAGGTTATTTTTACCTTATTTCTAAGTCTGAATTTTCTTGTGGAGCAAAATAACTGTATAGATATGCATATCCATATCCACATATATTTAACATATACATTGAGATATTTAACATGTATTGGCCTACCTGCCATCTAGGGGAGGGAGTAGGGAGAACTAGGGGAAAAGTTAGAACAGAAGGTTTTGCAAGGGTCAGTGCTGAAAAATTACCCATGCATATATCTTGTAAATAAAAAGCTATAATAAAAAAATAAAAAATAAAGAATTATAGGAGATAAGGAAAAAGGGAGAAGAGGGATCTCAAAATGAAATAGCCTCATTTTTTTCTGGCAAGGATCTCGGTTTCCTCAACTATAAATTTGGAATAAACACATCTACTTCATAGAATTGTTGAGAGGATGGAATAAGATAAAATTTATAAAGCACTTAGCATGGTGTCTGCCACACAGAAAGCATTTTATAAATTATTAGTTAAGTCTAATATGTAACCATTTTAATGTAAAAATAAGATGCACATGGTGTCAGAGCAAGATATTCTGATTTTCACATATTAAGCCTTTGGGTCAGTGTATCAGTTGGATACAGAAAGGACCATGAAGCTAGAAAGGCATAGAACACTAAAGGAGAATGCTTCCTTGTCTAGAGTGAAATTTCTTACTCTCAGACTCACTTTTGGATTGTTTGTTTCTTTTATTATTTTGTGGAGTAAATATTTACTTGATTCATAAGAATCATCCTCATTAATGCTAAGAACAAACCTTCAGTTCCTCATATGGAGTATATAGTAAACATTTAATGAAAGTTTATGAAATGTCACTCCTTTTTTTGTTTCTTTTTTTAATTAGACTTGATTTCATTGGCATAGGAAATGAATTTCTGTTAATGAAATTCTGTATCAAAACAGATGGGCAACTTTGCTACATTTATAGTTCTAGAGAGCTCCAAGGGACAGTTAGAGTTTAAGTGACTTGCCCAGGATCTCACAGCCAGTTACATATTGGAGTTCAGAATTAAAGTCATGTCTTTATGAAGATTAAGACCACTTCTCTAGCAATTATCTACTGCTACTTTATTTTTCTTTCTAATAAATATGGCATAAACCTATACCTTCTCATTGTTAAGGATAGAGGTTACAAAAGTATTAAATGATGAAAAACAACCAAGCTAATACCCATAAAAATCCACAGAAACAAAACAAAACTTTGAATAAGGGCATTTATTAAATTAAAGGCGTGTGTGTGTGTGTGTTCTTGTTCTTTAAAATAATAATATGAAAATTCTCTCTGGGAGCAAGCAGGTTTCTCAGGGAGGTTTTCTGGAGGAAGACTTAGTTTCAGTTGAAATAAATAATTACTCCAAAATGCAGCCAGCTGATAAAATTTCAGATCTTTTATTGTGTCCTTCAATATAGCCCAGTTAGCTCAAAGGCCTCTCTCTCCTCTTGGTTCTAAGAGCTCCGCCTGATTGCCTCCAAATCCAAAGGTTTGTCCTTCTGACTCCAGCCAGCACCAAGGTAGAAGATACAATGAATCTCTCTTGCCTCGAAGATAGGGCTTGTGGGCTTCCTCCCAGAGTGTTCCTCTTCAACCCCTGGGAATGTTCCCAAATAACTCTCTCAAGTGGCTCACTGGAGCTGTATTTATGCTACTTCTCCGAGAGTGGGATTGTGAGATATCTCCAAGCATACTCTCTGGCCCTAAGAACTTCAAGGGAGGTGTAAATTACGATCTCTTTCTAAACCCTGAAATCTCCCAAACATGTGAACTCCAATGAGTACTTAAATATTTCTTGCATCTATGAGCTCTCTAAAGGTGTGAACACAAGCATCGTTTCTATCAGTTGTACTTAGTACTTTGTTTCAAGTTCTGGCCCAAAATATCTCCTTCTAAGATCAAATCAATCATATTGAACCATGCCAAATTAGATAATTATTGTCTCTATCAACTCTAATGGCTTAACACTTTGTAAAGATTCCAACATGTAGTGTGTATTTTTAATTTCTCAGAACTTTATGAAGATGCTTAGCTTCACATAGGAACAAATATTTTATCATATGGAAAGGATGTATGGGAATTTCTCATTCAGAATCACTTCACTCCGATTCAGATGCTA
Source organism: Sarcophilus harrisii (assembly GCF_902635505.1). Lineage (NCBI taxonomy): Eukaryota > Metazoa > Chordata > Mammalia > Dasyuromorphia > Dasyuridae > Sarcophilus > Sarcophilus harrisii. The sequence continues at coordinate 476,969,372 of NC_045426.1, forward strand.
TCCCTCTCATTATTGGACACTTTTAACAAGGCTAATATTTTTCTTTATAAAGCAGAGTTGTTGGAAATCTTTCAAGCAATTAACTTTAGAATTAAAGATTATGGCAAAGGTTAACACTATAAATTCACTTGTGGAGGTTGAAAGCCATTCTAAAAATATTCACTCTGGATGAAATCTCAGTTTGGAAGTGTTCTATATTTCAACTCAAATAAATTTTACGTTGGTTTATCTGTCTTTCATTTATGGGAATTGAAAGACTTAAGTAATTTCAGATGCTCTGAGGGCTCTTTTAACCTTCCACTGGCTTTTATTTAAACACTGTCTATAGACGACTCATTTGTAATCTGAGTCAGTGTGCCTTAGGATAGTTTTAAATTGCCTGGCCAAGTGAGGTTTAAAAATGGTTACTTCACACACTGACTCATTTTCATGGAGATTTTCATGTGGAGTTAACATTAGTGAAATGTGGGTGGGAGCCAGAGACATCCATATGTTAGAGGCTAAATTCACCCACTTCTCAGACAGGGATGGACCAGAGGCTGGATCACTGTTAATCTTTGGGTAACAGTACTTTAAATATAGGTTCCTAAATCCCATTTAGTAGGAGGGGCTTCAGTTGTTGGCACGGAGTACCTTCATTATATGTCTTCTGGTGAGAGTATAATATTGGTTTTTGGAAAACCAGTGTTAATGTTATTTTGCTCAAATAAGCAGCCCTTTGGATATGAAATCTTTAAATTATCTTTGATCGAATATGATTTGCAATAGAAGTCTGATGTTTTCCTTCATATGATTTGCATGTATTCATGCTGATTGTTAGTCCCAGGTCCTCAGTGGGTGCTCCATGAAGGTGTGGCTTTTTAAATGGTAGGACCTAGGATATTATTGATTTCTTGAAGCAATTTAGCAAGTGATTCAAATTTAAATATCTCTTGTCCTTTTCTTTGTATTTTTAGAAACTAGTAGAAGTAGATTTTGTTTTGAATGAGAGTACAGAATTGAATTGTTTGCTGGCCAAAAATATTGGATTGCTTTAGTTGGTGAGGATGGATGGATATGTTAGCAAAAGAAATGGATTGTGTCAAAGGAAATTGTTCATTCTAAAGGAAAGAAAAACAGCCAACTCTAATTAACTTGAATTTCTGGATGAGAATTGCAGAGGGACTGAACTTGGAAACTTTATTCAGCAGAATCACAGCCAACATCAGAATCTGACTAGTTTTCAGAAAGGATACAGAAGAAAATAAGATGAAAAGGTAGTAATAATGGATCTAATTCAATTCAATCAGTTAATCATTAAGCAATTAACATTAAAGTGCCTCCCATATACCAGGTACTGTGTTAAATGCTGATGATAGGAAGGCAAAATTGGGGGGGGAAAAAAAAAAAAGGACAGTTTCTGCCCTTAGTTCACTTATAGTCAACGGGAGGTAGAGATGATATGTATAGAGAAAGCAAAATATATTTATCTAATACTTATGAGCAAATCTCTGTGGATTGTCTCTTGGCAATGGGAAATATCTAGGCAGCATGAGTTGCAAAACTTCTGCTCTTGTTGGTGAAATGTGATGCTTATAAGAGCTGAATTAATGTCTAAAGCCTGATTTTATTTGACTGACTTTCTCAACAAGAAACCATTTGATTACCATTCTAAGAGGAATATTTTTAGGGACATCAGTATATCTATTTGAATAAAGACTTTACATCTATTATTTCTATGGAGACTACTATGGCTCATTTGGGAATGTAACATGATGAATTATGGATCAGAAGAAAGATTAGGCTTTAACCCAAATAGGGTCTCCTAGGATCTTAGAGTGGATATGAGGTTTTAGGTTGTGGTGAGCCAAAACTTGGAGATTTATGTCCTTTGAAGTAAAAGGAAAGCAGTATATTATATATCTACATATATATGTATATATATATATGTATAAATATATAACAATACCATAATCATTAAGGCCTTTCTTGAAGAATGATAAAGCAAATTACAAAAAATATTAAGAATTGGATGAGATAAAATGAGAACAGGGAAAGGGTAAAGTACTTTAAATTTCTCTGCAATGGAAGGAAATGAGAATTTTTAAGAAACCAAATCATACGCAATATAAAAGATTTAATAAAGAGAATGAGTGAATAATTTTTCTGAAGATTAATTGAAAAGTGGTCACAATATGATTTAAACACCTTCACAATATGACTTTGCTCTATTTCCAGATTTATTTCACATTCCTTTTTGCCTCATCTATTTTATTTTCAGTCAAAATGGCTTAATTGAAGTTTCTTCTACCCAGCATGATAGCTCCTGCCACATCCCCTTTGTCCTGGAATACTTTCTCTTGGAATATGTAGCTCATTTCAAGGTTTAATTTAAATATTACCTCTTGCATAAGGTCTTTCTTGGTCCCCCAAGTTGTTAAACTTCTTCCTCCCTAGTTTATTTTGTATTATTTTATATTTACTTATTTGTTTATGATTGTTTTCTTTTGATAGAATGAAGATTCTTTAAGGAAAGGAATTGTTTTACTTTTTTCTTTGTAACCCACATTTAGCAATATAGATAGTATCTAGTAGGTGTTTAAAAATGCTTGATGAATTGAATGATAATCTCAAATTTAAATTACTGTGTCATGGAGTAGGAATAGAAGGCAGAAGAGGCAATTTTTTTTTTAATGCCTACTATGTGCCAGACACTGTGCTAAGTGCTTCTACAAATATTATATTATTGAGATAGTGGATTGTTGAGAGATAATTTGAGTGAGGTCTTGAACTCTTTTCTTTTAAGAAATAGGTTTTAAAACAAGATTCTAGTCAATGAAGAAAACATGTATGTATTAAGGGATTTATTGATTTAAAGGATTAAGGGACCATATGGTTAGTTGTGTGAGTTGACAATGCAATGCAGAAACTTATCTCAGAAATAATGAGAGGGGAATGCTATGGAGGAGTAGTTCTCATACTTTATGCTGTAGATTTATGGTAAAGCATGGTTGAATCTATATGATGATCCATATGTAAGTAAACATAACTTCTGTAGGGTAAATAATCTCACACATTATTGTGATTTTTAAATGGTGCATAACTATTGTTGATATAACAGATATAAATTCACTTAAAAGAATCACATTTCTTTTTCATTAGTCAATAGATTTTTTTACATGCCTACTATGTGCTAGGCCCTTTACTAAGTGCTGGGGATACAAAGAAAGGCAAAGGATATTCCCTGCCTTCATAGAGCTCATAATCTAATGAAGGAAGAGAAAATATAAAAAGAATAAAAAGGGGAGAAGGTAGGAAAAATAAATTAGATAGCAGAGGCAAGATGAAGTTTTGCATTCAATAGAAAGTAATGAAATGGCTGCCTTCTATGACCTTCTTAAATGGAGGATCTGGGAAAGAGAAGTGGGGTACTGAAGAGTTTCAGAGTTGATGTAAATTTGGTCTTGTAAGTGGGTGAGTTTCTGGAGACAATGATGAAGTCCAGGAGGTCAGCAGAGTGGAAAATATATTTATTCAATTGTGTTTACTTGATCAATATTAAGAGGAAACCAGAGAAGATGGTGGATTTTGTGTGAGCTCACAGTCAGTGAGAAGCCACTGTCATCCCATACAGGAAGCTTGGAACACTCTCCTTTGTGCCCTAGGAGCAGAATTCAACCTTTAAAAATGATCAAAAAAGCAAAAAGAGCTGTGATCGTAGAAAGTGACTATGGAGAAGAGAAAAGTATATCAAAAGCAAAATGCTCCCAGATGAAGATGAAGCCTCAAAGGGAGATGATCTCCAGCTCAAAAGTCTCTCCTGGAAGAATTCAAAAAGGATCTTAAAAGAGGTAGAAGAAAAACCAGGGAAAGAAATGAAAGCTTTGCAGGAGAGTTTGAAGAGGGAACTATGGAATTGATAGAAGAAAACAACTCCTTAAAAATAAGTTTGGTGAAATGAGAAAATATATATTGAAGAAAATAACTCTTTGAAAAATTGAATTGGTAAAATGGAAAAAAGAGAGCAACTGTTTAAAAATAGAACTGGTGAAATGGAAAAAAAATCAATGAATAAAACAACTTCTTTGAAAATACAATTGGATAGATGCAAAAGGAAGCAAAAATGCTAACTGAAGTAAATAATCCACTAAAAATTAGAATTGGACAAATGGAAATGAATGACTCAATGAGACATCAAGAATAAGTTGAACAAAACAAAAAGGAAAAAAAAAGAAAGGAGAAGAAAATGTAAAATACCTTGTTGGAAAAACAACTGACTTGGAAAATAGATCCAGGAGAGAGAGTCTAAGAATTATTAGACTACCTTACAGCTATGATGAAAAAAAAAATGAGCCTGGACAGCATCTTTCAAGAAATCATTAAGGGAAACTGCTCTGATATCTTAGAACCAGAGGGTAAAATAGTCATGGAAAGAATACACCAATCACTTCCTGAAAGAAACCCCCCTATGAAAACTCCAAGCAATATTTTGGCTACATTCCAGAATTATGAGATCAAGGAGAAAATACTGCAAGCATCCAGAAACAATTCAGATATCAAGAAACCACAATCAGAATTATCCAGTACCTAGTAACTTCCACTTTAAATGATTGGGAGGCCTGTAATATATTTCAGAAGTCAAAGGAACTTGAACTACAAATAAGAATCAATTACCCAGCAAAACTAAGCATCATCTTTCAGGGGAAAAGAGGGACATTAAATGAAATAGGGGATTTCCAATCATTTTTGAGGAAAAGGTCAGAGCTGAACAAAAAATATGATCTTCAAATACAAAATTCAAGAGAAGCATTAAAAAATAAAAAGGGAAGAAAAAATATTTTTTTTAAAGGCTAAAATGTTCACATCCCTACATGGGAAGATGATATGTGTAACTCTTGAGAATTATACTTTTGTCAGGGCAGTTATAAAGAGGTATATTTAGAGGATGTAGGAATAACTTGACTTTAATGTGATGCTATAAAAAAGAAATTAGGGGTAGAAAAGAGATTGTATTGAGAAAAGAGGAAATGGGGAAATAAAATGGGAGCAAATTATATCACAAGAAAAGACACAAAAGATATATTACAGTTGAGAGAAAGTGTGGGAATAAGCATTGGTTGAACCTTAATCTCATTGGATTTGGCTCAGAGAATATCATATGTACTTAGTTTGGTATAGAAATTCATCTCACGCTAAAGGAAAGTAGGAGGGGAAAGGAGGAAGCTAATGGAAGGGAGGACATAAGTAGAAGAAGAAAGGGATAAGAAGGGGGGTGCTGAAAAAAGGGAGGGCAGATTGAAGTAGGTGGTGGTCAGGAGCAAAACATGGTAAGGGAGGAAAGGGTGAAAGGAGAGAGAAAAGTATTTGGGAAAAATAAAATGGCAGAAAAAATAGTAATTTTAACTGTGATGTGAATGGGACTGTTTTATAAAATGGAAGCAAATAGCAGAGTGGATTAAAAGCCAGAATCCTACAATATGTTGTTTACAATAAACACATTTGAAGCAGAGACACATACAGAGTAAAAGTAAAAGACTGGAGTAGAATTTATTATGCTTTAGCTGAAGTAAAAAAAAAAAAAAAAAAAAAAGCAGGAGTAGCGATCCTGATTTCAGATGAAGCAAGAGCAAAAATAGACTAATTAAAAGAGATAAACCACACTTTGCTAAAGGGCACCACAGATAATGAAATAAAATTAATATTAAATATACACACACCAAGTGATATAGCATCCAAATTCTTAAAGGAGAAGTTAAGTGAGTTGGCAGGAAAGAATTATACTAGTCGGGGATCTTAACCTCCCTCTATTAGAACTAGATGAATCTAACCACAAACTAAAGAAGAAAGAAGTTAAAGAGGTGAAGAGAATTTTAGAAAAGTTTGGTATAATAGTCCTTTGGAAAAACTGAATGAGGATAGAAAGGAATATACCTTTTTCTCAATGGTATATGGCATTTCCACAAAATTGATCTTGTATTGGGGCATAAAAACTTCACCGTCAGTTGCAGAAAGGCAGAAATCCTTTTCAGATCATGATACAATAAAAATTACTTATAATAAAGGGCCATGGAAAAATAGATTATTTAGCTTTCAATTAATTTTTGGTCTGTTTTTCTTTTTCTCTTTTTTATTGAAGTTTTTTATTTTCAAAACATAAAAGAATAATTTTTCAACATTGACCCTTGAAAAACCTTGTGTTCCAATTTTCCCTCTACCTCCTTCCCTAGATGGCAAGTAATCTAATATGTTAAACATGGTAAAAAATATATATTAAATACAATATAAGCATATATATATTTATACAGTTATCTAGCTGCACAAGAAAAATCAGATCAAAAAGGAAAAAAAATGAGAAAGAAAATAAGATTCAAGGAAACCACAACAAAAAGAGTGAAAATTCTATGTTGTGATCCACCCTCCGTTCCCATAGTCCTCTCTCAGGGTGTAGATGACTCTCATCACAAGATCATTGGAACTGGCTTAAATCATTTCACTATTGAAAAGAGATATGTTCATTAGAATTGATCATCATATAATCTTGTTGTTGCCATGTACGGTGATCTCCTGATTCTGCTCATTTCACTTAGCATCAATTCATGTAAGTCTCTCCAGGCCTCTCTGAAATCATCCTGCTGATTGTTTCTTATAGAACAATAATATTCCATATCATCATCTACCATAACTTATTCAATCATTCTCCAACTGATGGGCATCCACTCAGAGAAACGAAATAATCTAATCCTAAAGAATGAGTGGATAAAACAATAAATCATAGAAACAACAGAATTTCGTCCAAGAGAATGCCAATGATGAGACAATATACTAGAACTTGTAGGATTCAGTCAAAGCAGTTCTTAGGGAATATTTATATCTCTAGATATTTTCATGAATAAAATAGAGAAAGAGAAGATCAATGAAAGCAATTTAAAAAGCTAGAAAAAGAACAAATTAAAAACCCCAAATAAATACCAAATTAGAAATTCTGAAAATGAAATGAGATATTAATGAAATTGAAAGGAAGAAAACTATTGAACAAAACTGATATAGATATATCTATATTTATATCTATATCAGTTTTGTATATATATATATGTGTGTGTGTGTATGTGTATACATATATATATAAAACATATAGCAAAACAAAACTAAGAGTTGGTTGAAAAACAACAAAATAGACAAACTTTTGGTTAATTTGAATACAAAAAAGCAAGAAGAATGCCAAATTACTACTATCAAAAATGAAAAAGAGGCAGTTACCAACAATGAAGAGGAAATTAAAGCAATAATTAAGACTATTTTGCCCAATTGTATGCCAATAAATCTGATAATCTAAGTGAAATGGATGGAATACTTACAAAAATATAGATTGCCCAGAATAACAGAGAAGGAAATAAATTATTTAAATAGTCCCATTTTAGAAAAAGAAATTGAACAAGCTATTAATGAATACCATAAGAAAAAAGTCTCCAGGTCCAGATAGATTTAAAAGTGAACTCTACCAAACATTTAAAGAATACAATTCCAATTCTATATAAACTATTTGGGAAAATAGGGGAAGAAGGAGTCTTACCAAATTCCTTTTATGACAGAGATATGGTATTAATAGCTAAACTAGAAAGGGCCAAAACAAAGAAAGTTATAGACCAGTTTCCTTAATGAATATTGATGCAAAATTCTTAAATAAAATATTAGCAAAGAGATTACAGCAATTTATGACCAGAATAATATACTGTGACCAAGTAGAATTTATACCAGCAATGCAAGGCTGATTTGATATCAGAAAAACTATTAGCACAATTGACTGTATCAATAACCAAACTTAAGGAAATCATATGATTATCTTAATAGATGGAGAAAAACATTTGACAAAATACAACAGCATTCCTATTAAAAATACTAGAGAGCATAGTAGTTAATCTTTAAAATGATAAGGAGAATATATCTAAAACCATCAGCAAGCATTATATGTAATAAGAATAAACTAGAAGCAAACCCAGTAAGATCAGGAGTAAAACAAGATTGCCCACTATCACCACGATTACTCACTATTGTACTAGAAATGTTAGCTTTAGCAATAAGAGAAGAAAAAGAAATTGAAGGAATTAAGAGTAGGTACTGAGGAAACAGTCATCACTCTTTGTAGATGATATGATAGTATATTCAGAGAATCCTAAAGAATCAACTAAAATACTACTAGAAATAATTAACAACTTTAGCAAAATTACAGGATATAAAATAACCCCACATAAATCCAATTATATAATGTATAATCCTTTTTTTAAATTTATTTAATAGCCTTTTATTTACAGGTTATATGCATGGGTAACTTTACAGCATTAACAATTGCCAAACCTCTTGTTCCAATTTTTCACCTCTTGCCCCCCCATCCCCTCCCCTAGATGGCAGGATGACCAGTAGATGTTAAATACATTAAAATATAAATTAGATACACAATAAGTATACATGACCAAAACTGTGGTTTTGCTGTACAAAAAGAATCAGACTCTGAAATATTGTACAATTAGCTTGTGAAGGAAATCAAAAATGCAGGTAGGCATAAATATAGGGATTGGGAATTCAATGTAACGGTTTTTAGTCATCTCCCAGAGTTCTTTCTCTGGGTGTAGCTGGTTCAGTTCATTACTGCTCCATTGGAAATAATTTGGTTGATCTCGTTGCTGAGGATGGCCAGGTCCATCAGAACTGGTCATCATATAGTATTGTTGTTGAAGTATATAATGATCTCCTGGTCCTGCTCATTTCACTCAGCATCAGTTCGTGTAAGTCTGTCCAGGCCTTTCTGAAATCATCCTGTTGGTCATTTCTTACAGAACAGTAATATTCCATAATATTCATATACTACAATTTATTCAGCCATTCTCCAACTGATGGGCATCCATTCAGTTTCCAGTTTCTAGCCACTACAAAAGGGCTGCCACAAACATTCGTGCACATACAGGTCCCTTTCCCTTCTTTTATAATCTCTTTGGGATATAAGCTCCAGTAGTAACACTGCTGGATCAAAGGGTATGCACAGTTTGATAACTTTTTGAGCATAGTTCCAAACTACTCTCCAAAATGGTTGGATTTGTTCACAACTCCACCAACAATGCATCAATGTCCCAGTTTTCCCACATCCCCTCCAACAATCATCATTATTTTTTCCTGTCATCTTAGCCAATCTGACAGGTGTGTAGTGGTATTAATTTGTTGTCTTAATTTGCATTTCTCTGATTAATAATGACTTGGAGCATCTTTTCATATGACTAGAAATAGTTTCAATTTCTTCATCTGAGAATTGTCTGTTCATATCCTTTGACCATTTTTCAATTGGAGAATGGCTTGATTTTTTTATAAATTAGAGTTAATTCTCTATATATTTTGGAAATGAGGCCTTTATCAGAACCTTTGTAAAAATATTTTCCCAGTTTATTGCTTCCCTTCTAATCTTGTCTGCATTAGTTTTGTTTGTACAAAAACTTTTCAGTTTGGTATAATCGAAATTTTCTATTTTGTGATCAGTAATGATCTCTAGTTCTGCTTTGGTCAAAGTCCTTCCCCTTCCATATGTCTGAGAAGTAAACTATCCTGTGTTCCTCTAATTTATTAATAATTTCATATAATGTGTAATCCTATAAATTACCAACAAACTCCAACAGCAAGAGATAGAAAGGGATATTCCATTTAAAATCACTGTAGAAAATGTAAAATATTTGGGAGTCTACCTGCCAAGACAAAGCCAGGAACTATATGGACACAATTACAAACCATTTTTCACCCAAATAATGTTAGAGCTAAACAATTAGAAGAATATCAAGTGCACTTGGGTTGGCCAAGCTAATATAATAAAAATAACAATTCTATCCAAATTAATCTATTTATTCAGTAATATACCAATCAAAATGCCAAGAAATTGCTTTGTGGAGCTAGAAAAAATAATTACAAAATTCATCTGGAAGAACAAAAGGTCAAGAATTTCAAAGTAATTAATGAAAAATTCACTAAAAAAAAAAAAAAAATTCAAAGGAAAATGGTCTGGCTGTACAAGACCTAAAACTATATTATAAAGCAATTGTCACCAAAACCATTTAGTACTGGATAAGATAGTCATAGATCAGAGGAATAGATTAGGTTCATGAGACACAAAAGTCAATCACCATAATAATCTAGTTTTTTGGGTTTATCAAAGACTCCAGCTTTTGAGATAAGAACTCAGTATTTGACAAAAATTGCTGGGAAAACTGGAAAATAGTTTGGCAGAAACTAGGCATATACCAACTGCTAGCACCTCATATCAAGATAAGGTCAAAATGGGTTTATGATCTAAATATAAAGAATGATACTATAAGCAAATTAAAGAACAAGAGAGAGTCTATTTTTCATATCTGTGGAGAAGGGAGGAATTTATTACTAAAGAAGAACCAGAAAACATTATGGAAATGCAAAATGGAAAATTTTGATTATATTAAATTAAAAAGTATCTGTATAAAGAAAATCAATGCAGTCAATATTAAAAAGGAAGCAGAAAAATGGGGAAATTTTTTACATTCAGGGTTTCTGATAAAGGCATCATTTCTAAAATATATAGAGAATTGACTCAAATTTCTAAGAATACAAGTCATTGATAAATGGTCAAAAAATACGAACAGACAATTTTCAGATGAAAAAATTAAAGCTATTTTTAGTCATATGAAAAAATGCTCTATTGATTAGAAAAATGCAAATTAAAACAACTCTGAAGTACCACTTCATACGTCTCAGATTGGCTAAGATGATAAAAGATAATGGCAAATGTTGGAGGGGATGTGGAAAAACTGGGACATCAATACGTTGTTGGTGAAGTTGTGAAATCATCGTATAATTCTGGAGAGCAATTAGGAATTATGCCTACAGAGCTATCAAATGCTATCAAACCTAAAGAGATCACAAGAAAGGGGAAAGAACCCAGATATATAAAATAGTTTATAGCAGCCCTTTTTGTAGTAGCAAGGAACTGGAAATTGAGTGGATGCCCATCAGTTAGAGAATAGTTGAATAAATTATGATATATGACCATATATGATATATAGTAATGGAATCCTTTTATTTACAGGATTACATGGGTAACTTTACAGCATTAACAACTGCCAAACCTCTTGTTCCAATTTTTCACCTCTTACCCCCCCACCCCCTCCCCTAGATGGCAGGATGACCAGTAGATGTTAAATATATTAAAATATAAATTAGATACACAATAAGTATACCTGACCAAAACGTTATTTTGCTGTACAAAAAGAATCAGACTCGAGCAGACTGATTTCAGAAAAGTCTTGAAAGAGCTACAAGGACTGATGCTAAGTGAAATAAGTAGAACAAATAGAACAACAAGATTATGTGATGGTCAGCTGTGATGGACTTGGTTCTTTTCAACAATGAACTTGATTCAAGGCAATTCCAATAGACTTATGATGGAAAGAGCCATTCATATTCAGAAAGAAAACTATGGAGACTGAATATGCATCACAACATAGTATTTTTACCTTTGTTGTTGTTTGTTTGTTTTTTTTTTTTTTCCTCATGGTTTTTTTCCCCTTTTCATCTGCTATTTCTTGAGCAACATGACAAATGTGGAAACATATTTAGAATGATTGCACATGTTGTATATATATTGGATTACTTACTTTCTAGGGGAGGAAGAAGGGAGAAAAATATGTAATACAAGGTTTTGTAAGGGTGAAAACTATCTCCGCATGTATTTTTAAAAATAAAACATACACACACACACATATATATATATATATATATATATATATATATATATATATATATATATATATAAACCAAACAATTGAATTCAAATGATGTGAAATTATTTAGTCCCTAAAAAGGAGAAACAGTACCTACTTTATTTTTTGTGTGGATAGGATGAGAGTAGACTATGATTATGAAACATGGCTTATTTTCAACTTTTTTGATATTTTAGTTAATTTTGCTAAATTGCATTTCCTCCCTCTTTTTCATACTTTGTTACAAGGTTTTGCGGCAAAAGTAGAGATACGCTGGGAAATATGGATGATTATAAAAAAAGAACTTAGGTAATTTTGACACATATCAAAAGGGAATAAAAATGAAATTAAACAAGTAAAATTAGAGATCCTCCACTTTCTTTGCTCAGCAAAATAAATTTATGAGGTAAAAAGTCAAACCAAATGATGATGAATTTGAATATTTTTATTATTATAAAGGATCAAACACTAAGTGATAAATCTAATCCAATAGCTTTGCCATTTGTAATTTCTTTAATGCACAACTCATGGTTATTATAGTACTGGCTTGTGTGTAACTGACTATTTGTTGATCTCATCCCATTAATATCTCTTTAAATACCTTTTATCAGACTTGTTTGTAGAGTATAAGCTTCTTGAGGACAGAGATTAGTTTGTTCTTGAATCTCCAATTACAAGCACACTGTTTTGCAATCAGTCACTCAATCAACTAATTCTTAGTAGGCTTTTACAATGTCCAGCCATTCTACTAAGTATTGGGAATACAAATGTGGAGATAGGAGCCTGGTTTGAGTGAATTGATGTGCTCAGCTGATGCAGATTCACCAGATAGGGAAAGCTATTACTGCTTGAGCTGGATGTAGTAAGGAATAACCTAGGACAGATTCTAGAGCATTTCTGAAGTGAAGTGGGAGATAATAAGTAAAAATTGTACTAAAGCATCATGGTTACCAGGAAGTTGTGCAAGGAGCACTCAGAAGAAATCAGGCAAAATGGTGCATAAAGGACCAATATTCTAAGTGATGCTTTAGCTACTATAAATAACTTCTTGTTTTTTTCTTTCAATCAACCATTAGGAGAGAGTGGGAACTGGGTGAAACAGCTTCTTTACAATTTTACCATGTGATAAATTATGTGTCATTAAGTTAATTGTCTAAATCTTATGGATAATGCTAGTGGACTAAGTGCAAAAGATTTTCAAAATGTGATGCTCGTTTGAATGTAGAGAAGATAAATCCAACTATTTTGTAACTGGAAACATGTTCTGTATGTTAGACTTATATGTCTATTGAACTTGGGATCCCAATGCCCAGAGTTTATGAATTTTGTAAGCTTAGAGCTTTTAGAAGGGGAGCCTAAGAATTTGTATCTTGAGCATCTTCTGCTAAGTAATGGGAAGCGATAATGTAGTCTTTGAAACACCCAACGCATGTACTCTTTATTACCTTCTTTAGGAAAGCATTTGACCTATGGCTTGAGGGTAGTGCCATCTAGTGATCCAATTATTTATCATCCTCTTTACCTGGTTAATTAATGGACAATTTGTATTTTTTTAAGGTCAACATTCCTCTAAGCAGATTTCAGAAAGTATATTCTGGGAACCACAGTATATACCTAGTCTTTAACATATGTTAAGATTATAACACATTTTGTTATAATCTCCAAAGCAAATCTTGATTGAACATGACCACATATGTTCTGGAGACTAACACAAAAAAGTAACATTTAAAATTCTTATTAGAACAAAGGAGCTGTTTTATGCTTGGAAAATAGGAGTAATTTCAGCCACATGAATTGGAAATGGATTCTCTTTCATAGTTATGACTAGAACGAGTTGACTGGGATTTTGAAAATGTTAATAAATTTAGAGGGTGCTAACAGTGGTTATATTCTTTCAGCAGAGTTTAGGATTGAGAGAACAAGAATAGGAAGAGAGAAATCCAGTTCTAGTGTTCTAGGATGTCTGCCAGGCTCAGCTCAGCTGAGTATGGTGTGCAGCACTCAAAGAGATTCCTAGTTGCAACTCTTTCTAGGATGTTAGAGATGACAAGGGAAGAACCAAATCTCTTAAACTGTTTAAAAACAATGCATGAAAAAGTCTGAAACTTTGTGGCCAAATAATTGACAATGCTTGTTTTTGAATATACCAAGGTTTCCTTTAAATCACTAAATGGAAATTGTGTCTGAATTGAAGAATAGATTTGATGTACAAGATATTGCAGTATACGATTTAGGTAAATGCCTGTTTTATTCACATTTGGGGATTCAATAAAATTTTAATCCTTCAAAGCTAAACTCAGGCTGTCAATATCACTGCAACCTCTTAACCTAAGAATGATTGATTAAGGAAGTCAGTGGTCCCTGCCTTTTTTCTCTTGCTGAGACCCTTAATTGGACACCTTTAAGGCTTTGCAACTATGAGAAAGCTCATCACCTCCACAAAAGATGAAATTTCCATATGACAGCAATCATCACAATAAACAAATAGCCCCTTAACTTGTGGGTTATGTGTGATATGCTGGTTCCAGGCCATTTAGATTTCTTCATTCCCCATCACTGCTTTGCAGCAAAGCTGGCAAGTTGTAGAGCTCCTAGAATTTTCATCAGTGTTTCTTGATAAAGTAAATCCTTTTCTTTCCAACTCATTCCTCCTTTAGAGAAAAATCTTCACACTTCCATCCTGTGTTTGTTAGAAGCCCTGGAAACATACTCTTTTATAGAGCTTTTTTGTAATACTGATTTGAGTTATCATTCAAAATTGAGAATTGAAAGCCTAAAAGCTATGCTGTACTTTAAATAAACTTTCCTATGATCTAAATATACAAGAAGACATTCATTTTGGTATATCCTTAGTTATCTTGACATTTGTCTTGTCACTGGACTTTGAAGTCCCTGAAGGTGAGAATGAGATCCCTGACTTTTTGCAGCTCCAATTCATTTTCAAGTCAAGACATCACCTTCATGATGTCTTTAGCCCTCTTTAAGAACAAAGGATGAACAACACAAAGAGCTTCAAATTTCTTAGTACAGAATAACTGCCTTTGGCAATATTTATTGAGGGTCCTCTGCATTTTAATATTCTCAAGGAATCATGAGTTGAAACACAAAATCTATGGTCACTAGATCAGAAAATCTAAAGAGATTTGTTGACTATGTAGGGCTTAGTTTTCTTTCTAAAGCTGTTGTTATCATAGTCTGATGGACATCCAAATTCTTTCCCAAATATTCATTATGAAAATGTCTCCAGCAACTCTTTCAGTTGAAGGAAAATAGTAAGGGAAAAGAACAATAGCATGCATAGTTAGGATACTTTAAACTTTTTCCAACCTGTTTTTACATTTATTATATCATCTTGTCTTCACAAGAAGAAGGCAATATAATGTAATGGATAACTGTATGGCCTTGAAGTCTGACACATTTGGCTATGTGACCATAACTTCTCAATTCCTGGGGGATTATCTAAGATTATAAAATAAAGAAATCTACCAATCTCAATTGGCAAGGAGAATTTCTATACCTGGAATTCCCTTAGCAGATGAAATTATGAATTTGGACAAAAAAATTAAAGAAAAACAAATTTCCCATGTAACAGGCAGAGAAGGAACTATCATTTCCTTTTCATATTTCAAGAAACTAAAGTTCAAGAAATGTGAATATCTTAGAATTATGTGTAATGCCCACTCTGGTATTATCTCCACAACTTCACACTTGTATTCACAGGTTGGATCTCTGAGGGTATGACTTATATCCACAGTTTGGGGTATTGTCTGAGTCAATAGTACAAAAACTATAGTTTACAAGTTAAAGTGTTCTTGCCTTTAATAGTCAGCCAGTAATAATAATCATAATAATGACTTTTCTTTGGCTAATCAACAACTGCCATTTTAATTCCATAAAGGAAAATACCTTCATACTTTGAAATGGATAAGAAGTTACAAATATGTCTTTATGCTTTTTAAAACATACAACATATAATAACTAATACATAAAACAACCTGATGGTCTCTTTTATAGGGGCCCTTCTGTGATCCCCTTCACCAGCTTTAGAAACCATTCTGTTCAATTTCTCTCATTTGGCAGATGATAACATAGAAGTGCAAATACAAGTAACTGGCTCAAATTCATATAGATAGTAAGTAGCAGAAGTAGGTCTTGAATCTATTTCCTTCTTTCAAATCCAACTCTAATTTAATCTAATACCTACCCAAATCATTAGCCCCATATACTTTATTCAACTCCAACTTCCCAACTTTTATTTATGAAACTCATTATCTCCTTAAGCACATCATTGCATTTTTTGATAGATCTAATTGATGAAATTTATCATTATGTTGACACAAATTCTACTTCTTACAACTTCTACCCACTGGTTCTGTTTATGCATGTTAAGCCAAACACAAGTCTAATAATTCTACCAAATATTCCCTACCCATCATTTGCTCCCCTCAAATTTATTTTTCTAAGCTAAATATCCACAGGTCTGTTGACCAATCTTTTTCTAGCAATCTGACCTAGCAAAGATTTATAAATTATCTACTTTGTGCAAGACACTGTACAAAGTGTTAGGGGTACAAAAGCAAAACAAGAAATGATCCCTACCCTCAAGGGGCTTACATTCTCCTGATAGCAATGAGAAATGCCTCATTTAAATGGCCTTCTTTCTCTAGATATATCCGGTATAGTTGATGTCCCTTAGAAAATGTGATCCAGAGAACTGGACGCTATTCTCCATATGTAGTCTGATTACATTAGAGAGCAACATTACCCTTCCTTCTCTTATTCTGGAAACTATATTTCTCTTTATTCAGCTCAAGAATACACAAATTAATGGCAGAGTAGAGGTAAGAAGTTGGATCTTTTAATTCTTCTTTCTAATACACTAAGCTAGATCGTGCACTGTGTAATATGCCCTGCGCGCTGTTGATAAGACATGCTGCTCTAACAGACACAATCCCATGCCAAATATTTAATTAATTATGTTTTACATTTTTTTACAAACAGATAAAACCCAGACACTCGTAAGCTTGCTGAGGACTCTATAGTCTACTGAAGAATAACCCCTGCTGGCTGGGGGATATGCTACCTTTCTGCATGTCCAAGATGTAAATATACTTGCCATGCTGCCCCTTCAGCAAACATTTGATCCCACCTGGCTCTAACTCTTGTCAGCCTCCCATGGTGACCAGCAGCTTCTCTGGAAGAATGCCAAAATTGATGATTTCCCTACATAATAATATATTTACATCTTCATAGGCAAAAGACCTTAATTGGGAGGATTGCACATGAATCTCTTGTACAATTTGAAACTTTTCAAAGCAAATCAAGCCATAAAAATATGGTCACCTGTGATTTATTTAGGAAGTGATATCGACATTCAAGGATAGTAATCAAGACTGAAGATTGCTTAACTTTCAATGGTGACATATTGTATAGCAGTTTTTGTGACAAAATACAGGTTGTTGGGGAGGGGGGGGGAGGAACAACGATTTTCCCAAATGATTTTACTTTGATCTCACTTCTTAATTCCTGCTTCAAATATTTTTGTCATGCAATATCGTAGAAATTGGTGACTTCCTATACTATGGTTCCTTGGACTTAAAAAAAAAAAATACAAAACATGCAATCCAAGGTAAAGGTGATATTTTCCGATGATAAAATGTGTTGACACACACAATAGGGATTCAATGGAGACATATGGACATAGCCATACTAAAGCAGTGTGTCTTTTGGAAATATATTGGTTTTAATTGGAAGTTCTCTTCATCCTCAAAATTATTTAAATGATGAGATATCTTATGTACCCTTTAATTATTTCTGGGATTTTAAAAGTACAAAATACCTGCATATGGGTGTGCTCACAAACTCTGATGATTTTTTTTTTTTCTTTTTAGCAAAACCACAACTAAGAAGGGACAGTTTTGTTCTAGGGCAATAAATTAGAGTCTCAATTTTTCTACATGTTCTCCAACATTTGGTTAAAATGATAGAAGAAGAAAGGAAGAATCTATAGGTATAATATGATATCTCAAGGTTGCTTTAATTTGCATTTTTCTAATCAATAATGATTTAGAGCATTTTTTCATATACCTATAAATTGTTTTGACCATTTATTAATCAGGGAATGACTCATATTTTTATAGATTTGACAATTTTTATATATTTTTCTTTCATTAAAAGAAGAGTTTAGTTTTACCTCATCCATGAAGTCTTCCATAATACTACCAGTAAGAAGTAGTAATCCTTCATTCTTTAACATGTTCAAGTTGTTTAACGCTTTGTATACACTTGATGATATTATAATTTATATTAAAGTCATTTGTACACGTCTCATCACCCTAATAGATAACAGATTCCACAAGGACTATATTATATTTTTATCATTGAATCACCAACCCATCACACAGTGTGCTGTATATTATAGGAATTTAATAAAGTTGCATTTGAGAAAATATTTGAATTGAATTGAACTGAGAGAAGTTGGCTCAGTGGTTTATTTCCTCTTCTTCCCTTGAATATTATTTGTCCAGTATTGTAGATTTTTGCCCACGACACTGGGTTCAGTGTTGGAGTGAGATTATACTGAGGCTTTGGACTTTTTAGGCAATTTTGGGGTCTGCAGCAGTTTGGAAGAAGAAAGAAAGAGGATAGAAGACACTCATTAAGCAAAGGCAACAGGGAGAGAAGGGATGTTTTCCTTCCTCACATGAAGTTCATGTAAATAGGGATTTGGAAATTCAATTCAATTCAGCAAATAGTAAGTGCCTAATATGAACAAGGTGTTGGAAATAAAAAAAAAAATACACACATATAAACAATGGTATATGTTAGGATTCTTACAAGGTGCTAAGTAAGTGGAATTGAGGGGACAGAGGTTAAATCTAGTTTAGCATTGATTTAATCCTACAACAAATAATGGTTTCCTAGTGATATAATGATTGGTGTATAGTCAGTGTGGGATATATAAGGAGGAGCTGTCAGGGCCAGAAAGGAGAAGCCCACTAGAAGCTCTCAGAGCCTCAGCCAGGATTCAGTCGAGCAGATTCAGAAGTCAAAGAAGGCAGGTCTCTCAGAACCAAGGAGAGACATAGGCCTCCAGAAAAACTAGCCAAGCCCCAAGTGAAGGCGACAAGACTTTGAAGGAGACAATAAAGGATTTGGACTTTAATCCCTGGCTGCACTTGTGATTATTGAACTGAACTGAAACTAAGGCTGCCTCCAGAAGCCCCCAAAGAAACCTGCTCCCAGAGAATATTATATTTTAGAGAAGAATATTTTTTGTCTTATAGGTATAAACTACCAGTAAAATATTCATATTAACAAGATAATGTTGATGTATATGTATGTGTGTAAAACCACAGGTTTCAAGCTGAGATTTTTTTCCCTAAGTTTATCTCTTCATTGATGGAGAAAATGATAATATGACATTTGCATGTTGGCATGGGAACTTTGGAGAGACATTTTTGGAGAGATATTCTTCAATGTTACTTTGGGGAAAAATACAGATGATTCCAGAAACTTTTCGGGAAGATACTAGTGGAGAGAGATAAAATAAAATAAACAAAAACTTTGGGAAAGGGCAGATTTGTAGAAAATCTGGTGCTTCAACTTGTCTCTGATTTCTGGTTTATGTCCTTAGAGATTCTGGGGAATTTCCTTTTAGGTAAGCCTTGGGCCTCTTTGTCAGTTGAACTGAAAGAATTCTCTCCCAATAGGAAATCGCTTTCTCTGTATTTTTGGTATATTCTAATTTATATAACTTTGTTATTTGTAAATAGCTGAGTTCCTCACAATTACATCACTATTTCATAGAATTCTTTTGGTAATTAGTATTTGGAGGGAAAGAGTTAATCCTATGTGTTTAAACTTAGGTGTACCTTTATCTTCTTTAAAGGATATTAGCTAGGAAAATGTTTTGAACCAAAAAAAATGTTATTTTTCTAGGAGCAATATTAATAGGAGCAAAGAGAAATTCTAAACTGGAACTCTAGCTCTCAGAACAGAACAGAATGAGCAGCTTTGTGACCTCTTCTATTCCCATTCAAGCAGGAATAAAAGACTCCATTGGAGAAGAGTAAGATTCCAAAGTTAAAAGACAGTATTGATAGGTAAGACACATTTAGACAATCCATGTAGATGCACACCTAATCTATATGAGCAGCACACACATTTTACATATGTTAGATCTAAATATGTCTAAAAGTCTTAGAAGTCAGTTATATGTCTGTACTATAAAGCTATTGTCATATTGTTGTGACACGGGAGCCACCTGCCACTGGCTGCTAGAGGTCTAACTCAGACCTGTAGAATGGATCTCTTCATGTGAGAGGATGATGATGATACAAAGAGACTGAGAGGTAGTTACCTTCTCTGACCTTTCCACTGAGAGGAAGTTGTGTTGTCTGACCTCTTTTCTCTTCCCTCTGCCTCCAATTTATTTCATTTCTAGGCCACAAGCAACACCTGTGTCAGTAAAGGCTACTTTGCAACTCTTCAGGTATTATGATTCACAGCAGTGGAAGCTCTTGGAGAATTGACCTGCCCCTTCACCTAGGCATAGTCCTAACCAATTCCCCGTTTTTTGTTTTATGGATATTCACACACACACACACACACACACACACACACGATAAGTTTGTGCATTTGCTGTTATCTGAATCTGCACACTGAGGAATGCAAGCAGCACTATTACCTCTGGATGGTTGAAGGGTGAAATACTATAGCAGGTATTGATCCTGTGAGATGTCATGGAGGCAAACTTTCAAACAGAGAAGAGGACTATAGTCAGAACAGGCATTTAAGTCTCTCATCAGTCTCCTGGCTTGGCCCTTGGATGTGTTGGTCCATTTAATTACCCCGACTAAAAAAGTCTTACCCATCTCCCTCAGGTTGCCAAAGGAACTCTGGGATGATCCTACTCATGAACAGCTCTGTTTCTTATGCCTCATGTTGGACGCCATATGTTGTAATACACGGGAGCCACCTGCCAGTGGCTTCTGGAGGGCTAACTCAAACCTGTAGAATGGATCTCTTCATGTGAGTGGATGATGATGATACAAGGAGACTGAGAGGCAGTTATGTTGTCTGATCTCTCTTCTTTTCCCTTTGTCACCAATTTATTTCATTCCCAGTCCACAAGCAACACCTTTGTCACCAAAGGCTGCTTTGTAACTCCTTCAAGTGTTATGATTCACAGCTGTGGAGGCTCTCGGAGAATTGCCCTGCTCCTTCACTTAGGCATGGTCTTTAACAATACTTCATTTATACCATACCCCATTGCTTTATACTTTCTTCCCTCTCATAAATACACATGTAGGAAGAAAGCAGGACAAAAATGTTATACATATGTTTATCTGGTGGATAGCAGTGGCAGGATCTGAGATATTTGGCATGACTCTTAAAACTACACTATCCCAAAGCAGCCAGAGTAACCAAAGGATAGGAGGAGGGTTGACAGAGAAAGGAAGCAGGTAGCTTCTGCTGGGCAGATACTGTTACCCACATTCACTCTGTGGCACTCTCAAGACAAGCAAATCAACCTTAAGTGTGGAAGTTGAAACCCTCCTAATAGCATCATCTACCACAATCATCATCACCAGTCTGCCTAGGAATTAGCAGCCAGATACTTTCCACAGGAATAAAGAGACGTTTTCCCCCCTTTCATGCCTAAGAGATGCCTGTTAAAGATAATGGAAAATGAATTGAATCAAAGTGATAGTCTCCCAGAGGGAAAAAAGGGAAATATGTGGATAACTTTTAGGTTATAGTTTTGATCTATTGAACTTCATGGTTTAATGATGCTGAGAAATTTATGGATTTCTATTCAGATCTAGAAAATATCTTGCAAATGCCAATAAATTCTTCAAGAGAATTTCATCAATGAAATGTTAACAAATACAGTAGCCAGCTAGGCTGCTTAATGAACAGAATGTTAGAGTTGGAGCCAGGAAGATCTGAGTTCAAATCTTGCCTGAAACACTTATTATTATGAACAAATCATTTAACTTCTCTCAGCTTCAATTTCCTCTTCTGTAAAATGAGTGTAATAATATCTTAGAGGATGGTTGGGAGAATTAAGTGAGATAAAATGTATAAATCTTTGGAAACCTTAAAATGCTATATAAATACTAGTTATTATTGATTCCATCATACAACATAGTATAGTATTAAGGAAGCTAGTAATGCAATGGAAGAGCAAGACCTCAATTCAAATCCTGCATAGGATATTTAGTAGCTGTCTGACTCTGGCAAGTCATTGAGTCACTCTCAGCCTCAGTTTACCCATCTGTGAAATGGGGGTAATAATAGTACCTACCTTTCAGAATTGTTATAA
The DNA here is from genome assembly GCF_902635505.1 of Sarcophilus harrisii. Lineage (NCBI taxonomy): Eukaryota > Metazoa > Chordata > Mammalia > Dasyuromorphia > Dasyuridae > Sarcophilus > Sarcophilus harrisii. Next base: position 476,991,446 of record NC_045426.1, read on the forward strand.
GGATAAAATGAGCTAGCATATGCAAAACAATCTGTAAAATTTTAAATACCATGTGAATGCCAATTATTATTAATACAAAAAATAACTAACTTCAAAGACTGATAATATAAAGTATCTACTTAGGCATACATGTAAGTCATTAGTTTGAGTGGATTCTCTTTAGAAGATTTATAGAAAGACATGGACAATAATTACATAAATCATGAAGGCATGAAGAGGAATATATAGATAGATAGAAAGCAAATATATAATATATAACATTGTGATATGGGAGCCACCTACCAGTGGCTGCTGGAGGTCTAACTCAGACCTATAGAATGGATCTCTTCATGTGAGAGGATGATGATGATACAAGGAAACTGAGAGGCAATTGTGTTGTCTGACCTCTCTCCTCTTCCCTCTGCCTCTAATTTATTTCATTCCCAGTCCACAAACAATACCTGTGTTAGTATAGGCTGCTTTGCAACTCCTTCAGATGTTATGATTCACAGCTATGGAAGCTCTTGGAGAATTGACCTGTCCCTTCACCTCAGCATGGTTCTTAACAAAGCATGGGAAAGTTATTCAAAACAATCAACACAATACAGTAACTTTTAAGTGATTCAATTCAACAAGTATTCTTTAAGTACTTACAGCTACCAGGTACTGAAAAGACTAAAACAAAAGTGTTAACAGGCCCTTCTAAAATTGATCAACAATATTTTTATTAAGCAGATCTGAGTGCCAGATACAAAGCAAAAAGAACTTCCAGCTTCTCACCCCAGAAGCTTAATACATTCTTCTAATGGGAGAGGCAACATGCAAATAAGAGAATAATATGGAGTAGGTAGAAATTGGCCTCTGAAGGATAGTCCTCTCCTTCAGTGGTTACTTTAGAGTGGGTGCTATTCTACAGGAGTGGAGGTGGGGGTTGGAGAACAATATATAGAATTGTTTGGTATTCAGTAAATGTGTTGTAAGAGATGTACTGAGCACTCTGAAGAGTTAACTATTGAATTGGGTTGAATTTTAGATGTTTAGGAAATATAAATTGATGATGAGTAGGTTCTATTTCTGGACAGGTGGGTGAAATGCAGTGTTGGACCTGGAGTCAGGAAGATTAATCATCCTGATCAAATCTATACACTAGCTTTAGACACTAGCTATGTGATTCTGGCCAAATCACTTCACTCTGTTTGTCTGTGTCCTCATTTGTAAAAGCGCTGGAGAAGAAAATAGCAAACCACTCCAGTATCTTTGCCAAGAAAATTCCAAATGGGGTCATGAAGAGTAGGATATGACTGAAAACACCTGAACAACAACAACAGAAGCTCCTATTTCTGCATGGAGCATCACAAAGATCATGGACATAATGCTAAGACAATGGCAGCTTACAGTAGAGTTCTCTGGGCCCTGCCAATTTTTATAGCAAAAGTCTCTGTAACAGCTGCATAGCCAGGAACTGTGGTGATTGGACCAGGAGTTTGAATTATGTTCAAAGGAATGCTTTCCCAAGTGAACAGAGCCAGAGGAAACTGAAGAGAAATGTGTCCTGTGAACTTGAGAGTCTCCTACAAAGCATTAAATTTGGCAGTAGTAATAAAGATGAAGAACAGAATGATTCCTTGGGTGGGGGTGGGGGATTGGTGTGTGTGTGTGTGTGTGTGTGTGTGTGTGTGTGTGTGTTTGAGAACTCCCCTCACTATTCTATAGAGAATAAAATTCTGGATTTGTTTGTTTGTTTTGGCCCCAAAAAGGTTTTTCAAGTACCAATAAACTCTGCAAGGAAAATTTATTAACAAGAGTAGTATGACACAATAGACATTAGCCAAACAGTAGTAGATTTCAAAGACTTGTTTATGTGATGACTGCGTTAGCACCCTGGATACTTTAGAATCAGCTGGAGTCAGGATCAGTAAAAGTCCTTGATCTTTATTCTTTGTGGACAAGAGCAGAATGGCAACACGAATCCGGCCAGAAGTCACTCTCACTTTTTTACTCCACCCTTTTCTCCCTCATCCTCATCTCCCTATACACCAACAGATCGAGCCCATACAGAATGGTGGGGCAGGCCATTTTCCAAGCAAATGCTAATAGAGTATTGTCCAATTGGTATTTAGCCTTAAATGCTTGCTTGTCCAAACCTCAGTGCATGAACTCAAGGGTTTCAGCCCTTTACATCTCCTGCTTTCTTTTGTTTTAGAACACAGGTAGTCATACCATCCCTGACTTCTCAGGGAGGAAACAGGTATGCACAAACCCATCAGCGTGGGAGGTATTACACAAGCACATAGCAATAACACACAGGCTATTAGTGATGACTCTCCCCATAGTCAGTACAGCCTCAATGTGGTGTAACAAACATAAATTGTACATGCAAGTAGTGATATAACAAATAATATGAATCAACATGGTAAAAGATTTCTAGAAGTACTAGGAGGGTATGTAAACAACAGTCACACATATGCTTTCTTCAGCAGCCAAGAAATAGTCCAAAACCAATCTATTGTCCATTGCTTCACGTGTCAGGGAATCCAATGATCCCCACAAGTTTTTGAAGTCCTGTAATAGTCTTTTTATGTATTAGGGAATCCAATGATCCCCACAAGTTTTTGAAGTCCCGCAACAGTCCTTTTATGTGTTAGGGAAGCCAATGATTCCAGCAGATTTTGAAGTCTTGCAACATTTATAATTTCTCAGAAAATCCAATGACTCCTGAGAATTTTGGAGTCCAACAATTTTTGATGTCCATGATTCAAACACCATAACTGCCATGCTCTTTCAGTGGTGGGCACATTCAGAGACAGAACCACCTGATGTTTCTTGGGTCTTCTCCTTTGTTTCAAGGGTCTGCACCATCTCTCTCTGATGGACAAGGCAAATGTGGCTCATTGGCACCCATCTGATTCCTTCTTCATCTGTAGAGATACAAGCAAACCCTCTCCCCCAAGCAGTTAACCTATCTGGTCCCTTCTATTCACCACTTTCTGGGTCTCTCCACATCACCTGGTGATTATCTAAAAATATTGGAGCACAGAACACTGCCCTTCTGGTAGGTTATAAAACCTGTCCACCACAGCCAATGAATCTTTGTCAAAAATCAAGAAGTTAATAGTATAAAGGACTAGATTTAGAAGTTCTCTAGGGTTACCTGTGGCTCCCCCTTTCTTTTGTTTTTGGAGGAGCATCTTAATGCCTCTGTTTCTCCTCTCTACTATTGCCTATCCTTGAGGATTAAAGGGTATGCCAATGGTGTGAAAAATCTTATACTGTGCACAAAAGTGTGCAAAATGTTTAGAAGTATATGCAAGTCCATTATCTGTCTTTATTGCTTGTGGCACATCCATCATTGCAAATACTTGGATAAGGAATTCAGTGACCACTTGGGCTGTCTCTTTTGCTGCTGGTATTGCAAAAGTGAATCCTGAAAAGGTGTCTACCAGGTGACCAAAAGATTTATAATGGTCACATCCATTTGCCAAATTTCAGTGGGTATCAAACCATGAGGGTTCTTCCCTGGAGGCAGTGTAGGAGCGTGGAAAGGAAGGCAAGCTGTACAGGCTTTTATTATGCTCCTAGCTTCCTCTCTTGTTATTCCAAATTGTAAACATAAAGCTCGAGCAGCCTGATGATATTTAGAATGAGATTCCTGGGCTTCTTGAAATAAAGGAGCATTGGCCAACATAGTTAGAAGGCTGTCTGCCTTTGAATTTGTACCAAAAATAGGATCTGGAAGTCCACTATGAGAGTAGACATGCAATATAATCTTACCTGGATGCTTTCTCACTTACTCTTGAAGTTCCTTAAAAAGCTGATATATATTAGAGGCTACAAATTTTATTTGGGCTGTGGCGATTCTTTGTACCATACCTACTGAATAGGCCAAATCAGATATTAATTTTTATCTCCTGGATAATAAATAAGAGCTAGAATGATTGTATACAATTCATCCTGCTGAGTAGACTGAAAAGGAGTTCTGACTGCTCTCTTTTAGTTAAGTCATGAGAGTATACAGCACAAATATTATGTTTGGATGCATCTGTAAAGATAGTTGGTCCTTTAAGAGGAACATCAGAAACCTTTTCTTCAAAAATCCATTGCCAATTATGTAATAGTCTGTTTATCTTTAATGGAGACCCATGTGTAAAATTTGGAGCCATGGCTAATAAAATTTGCCACTCTGGGATGGTTTCACAGCACACATTAATTTGTATATTAGTATAAAAGGTGTATATCTTGTCAGGTCTTATCCCAGATAATTGTACTATTTGCTTAATGGCCTTTAATAAAATTCTAGCCACAAGCACTGGGTAAGGAGTAAGGCTTTGTTGTGTAAGGAGTAAGGCTCTGGTTGTGCTGGGAGGTTCACTCACTCTATCACACCGTCTCCTTGATGAAGGATTGCTGTGGGTACCTCTTCTGTAGTAAAAACTGATATTTCCAAGGGTTTTTGAGTGACTCTTTCAACCACATTGGATAAAGCCAGTTCAACTTCTCTCAAGGCCTCTTGAGCTTCTTTTGTAAGCTCGCATAGTGAGTTTAAAGCACTGTCTCCTCTTAAAATGTCATATAATGATTGCAATTGATAGGTAGTCAAACCTAACACTGGATGCATCCATTGGTTATCTCCTATCAATGTCTGAAAGTCATTTAAGGTGTTTAGCTTTTCTGTTCTTAAGGAAAATTTTTGTACTGTAAGCACCTTACGATATACTCCATATCCTAAATATTGAAAAGGAGCGTGCCTTTGAATTTTTTCTGGAGCTATGTGAAATTTGTAGTTCCTTAGTGTTTCTATGGTCTTTTGTAGACATGCTTCTAACATTTGTTCCTCAGGTGCACATCCCAATATATCATCCATATAATGTAATAGCATAACTTTTGGAAATGCTTTTCTTACTGGAGCAAGAGCAGCAACAACATACATTTGACACATACTAGGGCTGTTTTTCATTCCCTGTGGCAAAACTGTCCATTCATATCTTTTATAAGGTTCAGCTAAGTTAATGCTGGGCACTGAAAAGGCAAATCTTTTCGTATTTTCCTTATCTAAAGGGATAGCAAGGAAACAATCCTTAATGTCTAAAATCCAAAGAGTCCATTCTCTAGGCAATTGAGTAGGAAATGGAAGTCTAAGCTGAAGAGTTCCCATAGTTTCCATCTGTTCATTTACCTTTCTTAAATCAGTCAACATCCTCCATTTTCCATATTTCTTTCTTACAACAAATACTGGGCAATTCCAAGGACTTAGAGAAGGTTGTAAATATCTTTGATCAAGTTGTTCCTGTATTATATCTAATAAGGCCTAAATTTTATCGCTATCTAAGGGCCACTGTTCTATCCACACTGGTGTATCAGTTTTCCATAGAATAGGAACAGGTAAAAGTTTTGGCAGGCCTTCAACAGCAGCCTTGCCTAACAAACTGAACTACTCATTTGTAATCCTAATTGTTGTAAAATATTTTGTCCCCCCAGATTGATGGAGATTTTTTCAACTATAAAAGGAGTAAAAACTCCTGTTTCTCCTTCAAAAGTCCATTTCAAAGGGGTAGCACTAACTTCAGCTGCTATTGATCCTCCTACACCAGACATGTAGGTGTCTGCCTTAATTTTTGGCCAGTGACTGGGCCAGTTGGCACCTCTAATGACTGTATGATCTGCACCAGTATCTACCAATCCTTCTGATGGTATGCCATTTATATAGATAGTGAGCATAGGTCGATCAGTTTGTCACAGCTGCTGTCCAATATATTCCTGGATTTTGTTGCATGGAGTCAGAATCTGGGTGACTATCACCAGATTGCTTATTAGGAGTGTGTATCAGTAAACCTGATGCTACTACTTCTCCTGGGTGATAAGTCACACATTGTCTACCTCTATTAGTGACTTGGATATTATCTACACATTCCCCAGTTTCCCACACCAGTGTATGGATGGACACTGTTTAGTACGTACTCTCAGGAGGTGAAATGGTCAAACTAATCTTGCCTGGAGCCAAGGGATCCATAGGCTGGAAAGGAACAGATTTCACTTCTCCAGGGGGTATCTAAGTTGTCCTAGCTGCGTACAACTATTCTCCCCAATTTTAATCCTTTTCTCCTATCAGATGGTTTCCTGGCTGATTGGTCATGCCTGGGTACTGGATTTCTAGGCACTCTCTGCTATCATGCCCCAAGTGTTTTTTGCCTGGGGCCCTGGAGTTGGGCCCCTCATCCCATTTCCCTGAATCAGTCTACATTTTGAAGCCCAATGGAAGCCTCTGTTGCATTTTGGACATGGGGTATTGAGTCTTGTTCTCGCATCCTGTTTTCTCATTCTGTGTCTATGCCAACATTGAGCTTTCAGATGCCCTACTTTACCACATTGAAAGCATTGATGAGTATCTCTGGAAGTCCCTTGCCAGAAGGGATCCTGTCTTCCCAGGATGGGATCTTGGGAAGTCTGAATCATAACCTGGCTATAAAAGGCATTTGTGCCCACTGTGGCACAGTGTCTTATGATCTTATCTAAAGGAGCATCCTTGCGCAGTCCTAGTATAATTCTTCTACAAACCTCATTAGCATTTTCTTTAGCAAATTGCTTTATCAAAATGTCTGTTACTGTATTTTCACTATTCGTTCGTATGACAGCTGTCTGCAAACATCCCATAAAATCAGCAAAGGGTTCATTTGGCCCTTGTGTTATTTTTGTGAAGGCTTCACCCTTGTTGTTTTTATTGTGAAGAGAAGCCCATGCTTTGATAGCAGCATCAACAATTTGCTCATATGTTGTTATGGAATAATTAATCTGTACTGAGATGTCTGCATAAGAACCTACACCTGTTAGTTGGTCACAGGTAATTGAAGTATTAACTCCACTATGACTATTTTGTTGGGCTTGTATTCTACAGAGCTCACTATATTCAGAAAGCCACAACAAGTTTTGTCCAGGTTCTAAGCATATCCTTGCTATAGATTTCCAGTCACTAGAGGTTAAGATTTCAAAAGCCAAATTCTGTAATAACATCTTAACATAAGCTGATGTAGCCCCATAAAGAATGCAAGCCTTTTTCAGGTCTTTGAGGATTTCTATATCAAAAGGAGCGTATCTTCTACTTTCTTGACCTGAAGAGTTAAACTGTTGAATCACAAGATATATATGTAGTTTTAACTCACCTATATCCTTCCCTTTCTCTGTGGCCTTAAGTACTGCCTTTTTTAATCTACTCATCAGAGGAGGTGGCTGCTGGGGGAGGTGCTGGTGGCATTACTGCCCCTCCCACTACTCCTCCTCCCTCCATCCTGAAAGGTGGAGTTGATGGGGGAGGGTCAATTATCTGCTCTGTAGGCAGGGTTGAAGCTTCCTGGTGAGATGGAAAATCACCACACCCTTGAACCTCACTTAAATCTCCATGCCCTGTGGTGATATGGTCATTAATCTGTTCATTGTCTTCCTCTTCCTCACACTTCCTCATCTGGCTGTTCCTAGAACTTTTCTTTTTTTTATAACTTGCAGGATTCTTTAAGGCCAACTGTATTGTGTTGTATACAAAGAACACTTTGATGGAAATTGAACGAGGACCTTTATCATTGTAGTATTCACATAGTTGTTGTCCTACAAGTTTCCAATTATCTAGCATAATTTGTTCTTCCTCTAAGAACCTTTGGGGTGGGGGTGGGGTGAGGGTGGGGCTGGGGATGGAGGAGAATCTTTTCCTAATATGTGCTCTATTTCAGTCAGAAAAGGTTACTATTTTATTCCTTAACAAAATAAGTTCCCTGGTTGTCTATTAAAATACTTACTCAATTTCCTGATCATTGGGGACTTCTTCAGTGAAAGTAGGGTCTTTGGTCCCACATTCGGGCGCCAAATGTGATGACCACATTAGCACCCTGGATATTTTAGAATCAGCTGGAGTCAGGATCAGTAAAAGTCTTTGATCTTTATTCTTTGTGGATGAGAGCGGAATGGCGACACGAATCCGTCCAGGAGTCGCTCTCTCGATTTTTTACTACATCCTTTTCTCCCTCCTCCTCATCTCTCTATACACCAACAGATTGAGCCTGCACAGAATGGTGGGGCAGGCCATTTTCCAAGCAAATGCTAATAGAGCATTGTCCAATTGGTAATTAGTCTTAAGTGCTTGCTTGTCTGAACCTCAGTGCATAAACTCAAGAGTTTCAGTCCTTTACATATTTATACATATGTGTGGATATACAGTATATTTAAGTATATGTGGCTCAGTCTAGACAGATTTAAGCAAGATGCCAAAGGATATTGGGTATTTTTTAGGAGATAATTGATAAGGGTGGGCAAAGAAATAAAATAATAGGAACCTGTCAGAAACAAAGTATCTAAGGAGGCAATGTTAAGGCTCCTAAGAGGATGTTTTGAAATTACAAGTCTCCTACCCATTTGGGGTTGGAAATAAACTATTGATGATTACTTTATCTCCTTTTTGTCACCACAAATATTTTTAATGCAAAAGATTAAATGCAGAATGGTTCTATATGCATTTTTGTTAAATTACTAGGATAATTACCTCTATCAAGCAACATAGATTCACAAGAGTAGATAGAGTACAGTGCAGCAGAGTGATAAAGCATCTGGGTTAAATTTTGCCTTTAATACATTTTACCTGTGTGACCTTGAAAAAGTTATCTATCTCTCTGCACTTGTTTTCTCATCTGTAAAATTAGGATGTTTGCATAAGATTATCTCTGAATTCTCTTCTAATTTGAGTTCTATTATTCTATGAGGGGAGCAGGTAGAGTGGTAATCTGATTCATATTTACAAGGAGTGGGGCAGACAGGACACAAGACGTGCTGACATATTTAGTTCCCCAAATGAACCTTTAAAAGATATTCAACATCTCATAAAAGAAAATATATTTCTTCAAAAGATTCTCCATAAAGATAGGTTTGTGCCATCCTTAACAAAGTAGGCAAGCCCATAACTCCATAAGCCAACTTGAATTGGTATGGTTGGCAGGAAAAAAATCCTGGTAAGGAAGAAGATTTCAAATTGGAATAGAAATGATTCCTGTAGCACTGTTCTATAAGTGACTGAGATGTGCTGTCATTGAATGCCTAATCACTCTGACACTGCTAATTGTGGATTAGATCTGAGTGATGAAATTTTTATTGATTGGCAAATATTTTTGAATTTGTTTTTTAAATCTAGATTTACCCTCCTTCCCTCTCTCCCTGCTCCCTCTGAATAAATTTTGAAATTTATTTGGGAGTATGAAATCTAATTTATTGCCAGTTCAGTTTCTCAGCTTTGCTTCTTAGAATCCTTGTGAACTTTTAAAGCATCTTGGGTCAGTGAATAGCTGAATTTTGGGAACAAAGTGTCTTTTCTCAAAAACTGAATCAGCAGAAGTCACCTGAGACCTGTATCTTCTGTTGCATAGCACATTGGGTTTTATGAAAAAAAACAAAAACATAGATTTCTTTTAATTTGTCTGTCTACAGGGAAGACTGAATTATGAGAAGCAAGAAAGCAACATGGCCCATAATGAAGAAATTCCAGTAAACTGGATACAGATGAAAGATAATTTTTAAGTCTATAGAAAATAATAAGAGTTTGTGGGAACTAGATTCAAAGCCTCCTCTTTTATATTTTATTGGTTCTGTGATCAGGCTTTCCTCAGGATCTCTTGACATTATGTGAGTACTGATGTACTGTGGACTGTCCACCTGTTTCCCTCCCTCTTGCTACATGATCAGCCAACCTTCCTTTTCAGTTGTACAACCATCTGATGATATCTTTTATGTTTGCATCCAAATTTATTGTTGATAATATACTGTAGCCTACTTATGTACTCCACATGTCTCTTGTCCTTTGTTTCCTCAAGTTTGTTTCCTCAGAGATGGTGATACTTCATAATTTGGAGCCAAATTTTATCCTTAGAAGGATACTGGTATTTAAAAAAATTGGTTTTTGTTTGAAGGAAAAGCTTGGGATCACTGAAAGTGCTGTACAGTTTACCAAAATCAACTCAGCCTATTTCCTTCCTCTTGTTCATTTTTGAATCCAGTTCACTTTACATATGCATTGTCTATTCAAGCTGTGTTTGTACACATACACATATATGTACACATGCACATACACCCATATATGTGCACATACCCATACGTGTGTATATAAATATATGTAGGTGTGTGTGTGTGTGTGTATATATATATATATATATATATATATATATATATATATATATATACATACATGCATGTACTTGTGAATCTGCTCTGTGGGCTATCTAACTAACTAGCATACCATAGACTGGAACACTGGAAAACAGTCTTTTTCCATTCTGTTTCTCTTATGTGGATTTTGTTGTTTAGTAGGTTCATGTCCCACATTTAGTGACACCATTTGGGGGCTTTTTTTTGGCCAAGAAATTGGAATGGTTTGTCATTTCCTTTTCCAGCTCATTTTGCAGATGAAGAAACTGAAGCAAACAGGGTTAAGTGATTTGCTCAGTCACATAGCTAGTGAGTGTCTGAAAGAGCTCAGGAAAAGTGCATCTTCTTTACTTCAGTATCAGTACTCTATCTACTGGACCACCTAGCAAGCCCAGCCCTCTTAAATTATAATAAATATAATTTAATAAGCCTTCAGTGTCATAGATCTTGATGCAATCAGCATACCATCCACAAACAAATGTGTCTGGATCTATACTGAATTATAATTGGAATTTATATTGGACATTTTGAATAAAATAGCTGGGGTAACTAGCTGGGGATGAGGAAGATTAGAGTTCAAATTTGACTCCAAACTCATTTTAGCAGTGTGATCCTGGACAAGCCGCTTATCCTTTGTCTATAAAATGGAGACCATAATAGCATCTACCTCCAAGAGGTGTTCTGAGGATCAAATTAGCTAATATTTATAAAGCTCTTAGTACTCTAGCATGGCACTTGGTAGGCACTTAATCATGTTCTTGAAACCAACAAACACCTTTAAAAAGTATTTTTATATGGTTTTATATCTTACTTGGTATTAATAATTTGAGGATTAATGAAATTATCCCGGATATGCTTTTCAAGGAATCTCTTGTAATTGTAACATATGGAGCATCTCAAAAGTCTTAGTGAAATTTAAAACTTTAATAGTTTAAAACTGTGTTGAGATTTTTGGGATAGCCTGTATATACGAGAAAAGATATCATATCAGAGGAGAGTCTTTAAGGCAGTGTTTTGTTTTTTCTAGTCAAATAGTTTTTCCCCTTGTATTTAACAAACAATATTCACATGTCTGTTCTCTTCTCATACTTTTCTTGAAGTTACCATTTATGTGCATGTAAATATATGTTTTGATAAAGATAAATATACCATAAGGCATCTTAACTTAATATGTTCAAATTGAAACTTATTCTTCTCCTATAACAGTTTAAGGTACCAACATTCTAATAATTCAGATTTACATTGTCTTTTATTCACTCTCCTACATCTTCCACATCTAATCAGTGTCTGGGTCTTATCGATTCTACCACCACAACATCTCTCACATCCATCCGCTTTTCTTTTGAATTTCACTCAATCTGTGATATCCAATATAAATAATGTACACTGCTTATTCTCCTTTATCTTTCAAAAATTTTAACACCTGACTTTAATATTCATATAGATGCGGTCCCAATTCTCTAATCTTCCAATTCCTTAGTCTCCTTAATGCAATGGTCTACTCCCTTACTCAAATTCAGTTATACACAGGGATGGTTACACTTATTTTCCTCTTTAATTAACTATGACATTTTTCAATTTGATCATAACTTTCCACTATTCCACTTTTTCCTATGCTTTATCCCTCCCAAATCTATTTTTCCCCTTATTGAAATCTCCAATCTATTCATTCCTCAATACTAAAATCATTATCCTTAGACTCATTATGCTTTCATTTCCCCCTACTTCCATTCTATCTTTAGACATTTTTAAATTTTATATTAGTCTCTGCTCTTTAGCTATTCACTTCCTTGCCCTATTTTTACTTATTGCCAAACCTCAGCCCTGGATTATACTCAACCATCTATCTCTTCCTCTCCTACTCTTAAGTTACTGAATGGAAATGAAGGACGTTTTGCCACTGTTTTGTCTGAATATATTATAAATTTATGTTATTCAACTTCAACTGGACCTTCACTGCATTAAGCCTGTCCTTTTATTTCTTCCTAATTTATCCCCATAGGAACTATTCCAAATTTTACCTTCCATTTTCAATCCTCCAGTTATTTCTCTTAGCTGTCTGTCAGCTGAAGACCATTGCCTCTTACTGTACTGAGAAAACTGAGGTCATTCATATGAGACTACTATTTTCTTATTCATCTCAAAACCTGTTAACATTATATTTCTTAAAAAAAAACAAAAAAAAAAACCAAAATGAATCTAGAGGGCAGCGGCAGCTAGGTAGTGCAGTGGATAGAGCACCAGCCCTGAAGTCAGGAGGACCTGAGTTCAAATCTGACCTCAGATACTTAACACACTTCCTAGCTGTGTGACCTTTGGCAAGTCACTTAACCCTAATTGTCTCAGAAACAGAAAAACAAACAAACAAGCAAAACAACAACAACAAAAAAAGATATTACATTACTTTCTCTTGGTCTTCCAAGATCAACCCTTTCATGCTTGCTCTCAGTCTTACTTCTTTAGTAGATTGCAACCTTGTGCCCCTTTATTCTTTCCATTTTCATAGTCTCATGCCTAGAATACACTTACTCTTCACCTGCATCTCATAGAGAATTTCTTTATTCTTTGAAGATGCAGTTCAAGCATTGTCTTCTGCAAGGTTTTATCTGACCTTCTCAACTTCTAGCCTCCTTCCTTCTAAACAAATTCATATTTAACTACTTTGTATTTTTGGATTTATTTTCTTTATTTTTTTTTTCCTGCATGCAGCTACATTTGTGTCCGTTCCATATGCCCCTAGCTGCTACTAACTTTCCCACCTTTGCCTTATATTTACAATATGTACATTTTGTACTTATATATTTGCATGTGTATGTATTATTTTCCATCGTGGTTCTTTTCAACAATGGGGTGATTTCAAACCAATTCTAATAGACTTGTGATGGAGAAAGCCATCTACATCCAGAAAGAGAACTCTAATGTGGATTACAGAATGTGGATGATAACCTTGTATTTTCACCATTTTTGATGTCGTTTGCTTGCTTTTTTTCCTTTCTCATTTTTTCCTTTTTGATCTGATTTTTCTGTGCAGCATGATAAATGTGGAAATATGTATAGAAGAACTGCATATATTTAACATATATTGGATTACTTGCTGTCTAGGGAAGGAGGGTAGAGGAAAGGGAGGGAGAAAAGTTTGTAATGCAAGGTTTTGCAAGGGTGAATGTTGACAACTATTTTTGCATATATTTTAAAATTAAAAGCTATTATTAAAAAAAAAAACTAAAGTCCATAAAGAAAATAATTCTTTCCTTTTCCTTTTATATTCTTGGTCTTTATCACAGTGTCTGCAATGTAATCAGTAATTATTAATAAAATGCTTGTTGACTGATTGATTTTGTAAACAATAGAATCCACTTTTGAGGTTGTGTAGAACATTTGATGAGGCTATAAGGAAAAACTTCACCTTACTGGGGAGTGCCCAGTACAAGTATTAAGTGATAAAATGAGTGGCAAGTATTATTTGAGTTGAAAATAGATTAGAATGAAAGAGATAAACATATTCCTTTGAAGTACTTAGCCAGCCTGGAAGATTTTATTACCATGTAGCATTTCATGGTTGCTAAGTAGTAAAGTGACTGCTTCATCATGACTTGTGCTTGGATTATTAGGCTTTTTTCCCATTAAGCTCTGCATATATTCAGGGCTGATAAGCACTGGAATAATAAGAGAAGCTTCTAGCTTAAGGATCATTTAACAAAGATTAAGTTGCAGCCAGCAGGAGTTTCCTGTACTTTCTTTTTCTCACAATCCAGCTTTGGTAATGATGGTACCATGGACAGGGCTTAGGATATAAACTGGGTGGTCCTCTGTTGTTTAGAATTCTGGCTATTTGCACTTACAAATCTGTGTATAGAGAAGAGAAAAGTAGGAGACTGTCTGAAACAAAGGCAAGAGCTTACTTTGGGGGCAGCCTTTTTTGCTATCCTGGTCATCTGCCTCTAGTCATATTTAAGATAGCAAATTTCCCTTCTAAAATGTAGCCCCCACAATTCAATACATTATATCAGATGTTGTCTGACCAGAAAAAAATGACAATTGAACTATCAAATTCCTTTCTCTGGAACAATATTTTCATTGCTATCCTCTAAAACGGCATTATTTTTGGTTATCATATTACTTTAGTGAAAAAATATTTAATTTTCAAGCTACTCAATTCACACACTGTGTTTAGTACTGATTTTGTGTGTATCTATGATACATTTCAGCAAGTAGTATGTAATCCTTATGATATATTGCTATAATTGCCTTACTAGTTTTTTATTCAAAATTTTTGCATCAATATTCATTAAGGAAATTGGTCTATAATTTTCTTGCTTTGTCTTAAATTTTCCTAGTTTAGGTATTAGTATTATATTTGTGTCAAAAAAGAAGTTTGCTAGGATTCCTTCTTCATCTGTTTTTCCAAATAGTTTACATAGCATTAGAATTAATTGTTCTTTAAATGTTTGGTAGAATTCACTCATAAACCCATCTGATCCTGGGGCTTTTTTCTGAGGGAGTTTGTTAATAGTTTGTTCAATTTCTTTTCTAAAGGGATTATTTAGGCATTCTATTTTTTGATCTATTAATCTAGGTATATTTTGGTAAATATCCATCCATTTCACTAAGATTATCAGATTTATTGGCATATAAATTGGGCCAAATGTTTTCTAATGTTTGCTTTAATTTCTTTTTTTCATGTTGAGTATTTAACCCTTTACATTTTTGATAATGGATATTTGATTTCTTTCTTTTTAAAATCAAGTTAACCAATGACATCTATTTTTCTGGGTTTTTCTTTTTCATAAAACCAGCTTCTAGGTTTTATTTATTAGTTCAATAGATTTTTAAAAATTTTAATTTATGTTAATCTCTCCTTTGATTTTTAGAATTTCCAAGTTGGTGCTGAATTTGACATGTTAAATTTGTTCTTTTTCTACTTTTTAAATTGCATACCCAATTAATTGATCTGTTCTTTTTCTATTTTGCTGATGTAAGAACTTGGAGAAATAAAAATTCCTCAAATAGTGCTTTGGTTGCTTCCCATAAAGTTTGATGTGTTACCTTATTGTAATTATTCTCTTTAATGAAATTATTGATATTATTGATTTGTTCTTTGACCCATTTATTCTTTACTCTTAGATTATTGAGTTTCCAATTAATTTTTAATCCACTTTCCACTGCCTTTTGTTTAATGTAATTTTTATTGCATTATGACCTGAAAAGAATACATTTATTATTTCTACCTTTGGTGATATTGAGGTTTTTATCTCCTATTACATGGTCAGTTTTTGTGTAGATGCCATATGTTGCTGAGAAAATGTGTTTTCCTTTCTATTCCCATTCAATATTCACAAAGATCTGTCACATATAACATTTTTAGTATTCTGTTTATCTCCTTAATTTCTCTCCTGTTTATTTTGTGATTAGATTTTGCTATTTCTTTCTGTAACTCACTTAACTTCTCCTTTAAGAAACTGGATGTTATACCACTGTGTTTAGTACTGATTTTGCTTGTGTCTAAGATACGTTTCAGCAAAATGTCTATGGTACCTTTTAGCAAGTTTCCTTCTTTATCTCTTTTAATTAGGTCTATTTTTTCTCTTACTTTGTGTGAGATCAGGATTGCTCCCATCTTTATTAACTTCAACTGAAGCAAAATTGATTCTGTTCTGCCTCTTACCTTTACTCTGTGTGTGTCTCTGTGTTTCACATGTATTTCTTGTAAACAATATATTATAAGAGTCTGGTTTTTTTTTTTATCCACTATATCTTTTTTGTTTGTTTGTTTTGTGGGAGAGTTCATACTATTCACATTCACAGTTGTAATTATTAACTGTGTATTTTTCTCCATCCTTTTCTTTCTCGATTGTCCTCTCTCTTTTTTCACCTTTCCCTCCACACCAGTGTTTTGCTTCTAACTCCCACCTCCCTCAATCTGCTTTCCTTTCTATTTCGCCTCCACTCCACCTTTATTTAGTCTCCTTCCCTCATACTTCCTTCTTGGGTAAGATAGTAAAGTTTAAGTTATCCCCATCATCTACTCTTCTATATTCCCCTTCACAGTAATAACTCTTTATTACCTTTTCATGTGAAATAATTGACCCCATTCTACCTCTCTCTTGCTTCTCCACTCAGTGTACTTTTTCTCATCTCTTAATTTCTTGTCATTTTCTGAAATTCACCTAATACCTGTTCCTTCTGTGTATGCATATTCCTTTTAGCTATACTATTGATGACACAGTTTTTAAGAAATACAAATATCATCTTCCCATGTAGGAATGTAAACACTTTAGCTCTATCAAATCCCTTATATTTTCTTTCCCTCTTTTACCTGTTTATATTTGTTTTAGGTCTTGATATAGGAAATCAGATTTTTTGTTTAATTCTGGTCTTCCCCTTATGAAAGCTTGTTGAATGTATATTTTTCCCCTCTATGTATTATGCTTAACTTTGCTGGGCAAGTTATTCTTGAATATAGTTCTAGCTCCTTTGCCTTCTCGAATATCATATTCTATGTACTCCAGTATTTTAATGTTGCAGCTGCCAAATCTTGTGTAAATATGATTATGGCTCCCTGATATTTGAATTGTTTCTTTCTCTCCATTTGTGGTATTTTTTCCTTGATCTGATAGTTCTGAAATTTGACTATAATGTTCCTTGGAGTTCTTATTTTGGAATTTTTTTCCTGAGGTAATTGGTAGATTCTTTCAATGCTTATTTTGTCTTCTAGTTCTAGAATATCAGGCAGTTTTCCTTGAAAATTTCTTGAAAGATGCTGTCTATAATCTCCTTTTGATTGTGACTTTCAGGTAGTGCAATGATTCTGATATTGTCTCTACTTTAATCTATTTTTCAGGTCAGTTGTTTTTCCCATGAAGTATTTTATACTTTCTTCTATTTTTTCATTCTTTTGAATTTGTTTGATTGATTCTCAATATGTCAAAGTTATTAGCTTCTATTTTCCCAGTTCTAAATTTCAAAACATTATTTTCCTCAATTAGCTTTTTAAATTTTACTTTCCATTTAAACAATTAATTTTCTTTAAGGAGTTGTTATCTTTAGCAGATTTTTGTATCTTCTTTTCCATTTGGACAATTCTACTTTTCAAAAAATTTATTTTGTTAAAAAACAATTTAAAAAAGGAAAACAAAACAACAACAAAAAAACAAGACAAAACAGAACATTGTCATGTGCCCAGCATAATAACATCAGGGAGGATTAAAATGTGTAACAATCAATTACTGATTTAAGAAAAGATATGTAATAGTAGAAAAATTATATTTATGAATGTCCATCTTTTCTTTACTTCCTTGTAGGTTGTTCTTTCGTTCTCTGCTGTACACTTTTATAATTTTGTTCTTTTCCTCTCTTCTTTTGTTTCCCCCCCCCCACCTTCCCCAAGCAGGCTACAGTTAAATAATGATATATTTATGTATATATATATATATAGATATATACATACATATATATGTACACACATACATCCCTGCATATACATACACATTTTTCTATCTTTGCTAACTCTTTGCTTTAATTCTGCTTCTTAACTTGCTTGCTGTTATTTAACCTCCCCGCACCTATGAATCCCTCCCTTGTCTTCTCCCACCCTTTGCTTTTCCCTCCACCCATCCCTTCCTGCTTTATTTCTTTATAGATTTTGGAGGCTGCTATACCCTTCATGGTACATATGTAGTGTTGCCAATTTAACCCATTCCTGATATGAGTAAGTTCAGAAGTATGAGCCCTTATTCTTTCTTTGAACCTCATTTATATAACATAATTACTATTTTTACTTTAACTCTGCCCCAATCTTTCTTTTGAGCTATCCAATTGCTCATGTCATACTAAATGTAAGGTATACATATCCATGTAAAAAACATAAACAATTTGTCCATGTTAAGTTCCTTGAAATTGAACTTTGATATTGGCTCTTATATGTCAAATTTTCTATTGAAAAGAAAGTCCTGAAAATCTGCAAGTTTGTTGATTGTCCATTTTTTTTTTCATTCAATATTATAATTTTGTTGGATATGATATTTTTGGCTCAGGCCTAGTTCTTTTTATTGCTGGCATTTATAATTCCAAGATCTGTAGTCTTTTATTGTTGTTGCTGCTAAGGTCCTATACAATTTTAATTGTAGCTTCAGCATACCTGTTTTTTTGTTTCTGTTTTTGTTTTTTTTAATAAAATTTCTTTTTGATCTGGGGTTTTTGAAATTTGGTAATAATATTACTACCTGTTTTCTATGATCTCTTTGAAGTAGTGATCAATGGGTTTTTTTTTCATATCCTCTTTCCCCACATGTTTTATCATTCCAGGACAATTTTCCTGGATTGTTTCCTACATCATTGTGTGAAGATTCTTTTTTTTTTTTTTTTTTGGTCACAGCTTTCAGGTAATTCAATTATTCTTGTATTTTCTCTTCTTGATCTGATCTCCAGATCTGTTGTTGTTTTTTTTAACAAGATGTTTCCCATTCTGTTCTATTTTTTTATTCTTCATATTCTGTTTTGTTATTTCTTGTTCTCTTATAGCTTCACTGGCTTCTCCTTAACCAATTTTAATTTTCAAAGAATTATTTAAATCTTTAAGACTCTATATTTTCTTTTCTAGTTGGTTAACTTTTTTCATAATCTTCTTGTTTTTCTTGGATGTTTTTTATTTTTCCTCAATGTTTCTCATTTGATTTTTGTTTATTTGTTTGTCCATTCTTTTTTTAAATTAAAGCTTTTTATTTTCAAAAAAAATATGCATAGATAACTTTCAACATTTGCCCTTGCAAAAACTTGTGTTCCAAGTTTTTTTCCTCCCTCTCTTTCTCCCCAACCCTCCTCTAGACAGCAAATAATCCAATATATATTAAACATGTGCAATTCTTCTATACATATTTCCACAATTATCATGTTACACAAGAAAAATCAGATCAAAAAAGGAAAACAATGAAAAAGAAAACAAAAAGCAAGTAAACAACAAAAAAGTGAAAATACCATGTTGTGATCCACACTCAGTCCCCACAGTCCTCTGTCCAAGTGCAAATAATTTTCTCCATCACAAGACCATTGGAACTGGCCTAAATCATCTCTCTGTTGAAAAGATCCACTTCTGTCAGAATTGATCATTGCATAATCTTCTTGTGGCCATGTATAATGTTCTCCTGGTTCTACTCACTTCATTTAGCATCAGTTCATGTAAGTCTCTCTAGGTTTCTCTGAAATCATCCTGTTGATCCTTTCTTATAGAACAATAATATTCTATAACATTCATATGTCATAACTTATTCAGACATTCCCTAACTGATGGGCAGCCACTCAGTTTCCAGTTTATTGCCACTACAAAAAGAGCTGCTACAAATATTTTTGAAGATGTGGGTCCCTTTTGCTCCTTTATGATCTCTTCGGGATATAGGCCCAGTAGAGACACTGTTGGATCAAAGGGTATGCACAATTTGATAGTCTTTTGGGCATATTCCATATTGTTCTTCAGAATGGTATTTCATTTGATTTTAAAATTCTTTTTTGAGTTATTTTTATAAATTCTCTCTGATCAGGGAGCCATTCAATAATACTCTTTAGGATAGAAGAGCTTCTTTTTATTTCAGTATCTTCCTGTTTTTCCCTGTTCTCATGGTAAGTTTCTATGGTTGGGTTCTTTCTTCTTTGCCTGTTCATTTTTTTTTTAAATTACAAGTATTAATGTAATAATCATGGAGAGGGGATGATGCCTCTAGTTTCATTTCATCTCTCTCCTATGATCTGGAACTCCAAACCAAAAGCTCCACCCTCCTCCAAGTTCCTGCAGCCAACAGTTTCCTTCCCCATTGCTCTGCATTCGTAGGTGTGCTAGTTCCTTCTCTCCCAGAGTGGGGTCTCTGCAGCACAGCTGGGCATAATCAGCCAAGGTTCCCTCAGTCTGCCCAGACTCAGATCCCCATCTCCTCTTGAAGTTCTGAAGGTGAAAGTTACTGTGTAGTGTTTCTGAGGAGCTAGTCTGGAGGCATTTGCACTTCACTTTGGTTAATCCCAGCCTGGGGTCTTTCTTTGGATCTTCTTGGGTTGTATCAGGAAGACCCTTGTTCTGTTCCAAGTCTTGATTTTTTTTTATCAGTTTATATTCACCCTGAAGCACAAATTTGTTCTTTTTGTGGGGGGAAATCTGAAGAGCTCGAAATTTACTGACCTAATTCTACATCTTCCCAGAGTCCTCCCTACCAATTCTACTTTTTAAGTAGTTGTTTTCTTTTTCCAAGCTATTAATCTTTTTTTTCCACAATTCTCTTGCATCATCTCATTTCTTTATTCATTTTTTCTTTCTACCTTTCTTATATGGTTTTTGGAGCTCATTTTTGAGCTCTTCCATGAGTTCTTTCTGGGTTTGAGACCACTTCCTTTATTTTCTTAGGGGTTTTGTTCATAGGAATTTTGACATTGTTTCCTTCTGAGTATGTGTCTTGATTTTACCTGTCACCATAATAACTTTCTATGGTCAAATCATTTCTGCTGTGTTTTGCTCATCTTTTTTTTTTTATTTTTTTATTTTTTTTATAAAGATGTGAGCTCTGCTTCTGGCATAGAAGGTGCACTGTCCCAGGTTTTTTGTGCCAAGAAGACAAAATGAGAGAAGAGGAGTGAGTAGCTAGGGAGATAGCTGATTAGAGAATTGAGGGATGAAGGGATTGGAGGTGAGAGTGCAAATAAAAAAAAAACATTTCTGTAAAGAGAAACAAGATAGGTAAAAAGCCAATAAATTATGATTGGATAAGGGAATTTCTGAATTCATGAACATAGAGGAGAATAATGGCAAGATTAAGGGTATGACTGATCATTTTTGTGTGTGACTGAAGTTGGATGGGGAAATCACTTATTAGAAATGAGGAGTTTGAGGATAATCAGTTTGTATGTTGAAGTCTCCTACTATGACAGGAGTTGGAGAGGAAAGAACAATTGTAAGCCAAGGATAAAGTTCATTGAGAAAGGAAGGAAGTGACATGGGAGTTGGTAGTTAATATCTATGCAAATTTTAATTGGAATAGATATGAATAACACAAAACTCAAAAAAAGAGATTTAGACTTCTGGGAGCCAAGATGGCAGAGCAAATAGTAATTCACCATAATTGTCCCATATTCACCTCCAAGCCATAAAATAGCACTTTCAAACAAATCCTGGAATGGCAGAACCAGAAAAAGATGGGGTAAAGCAATAATCTTTGATCCCAAGAAATTTGGAAGATTAGCAAGAAAAGCTATCTCTCTTGGGTAAAAGAGAAGTGCAGTTCAGGACAGGAAGCATCCTAGTAAACCAGCAGCAAGTCCCACCTTATCAAACCAGAGGTAGAACCTGAGCCCCAGTGTAGTAGAGCAGGGAAATGCCAGCACTAGGACTCCCCAGTGTCTCAGTATAGCCAGAAAAATGAATAGGTTCTAATTCTGAGAACTGTCACGTGCTTCAGCATATCCCTGGGCAGAGAGACAACTTCCAGTGATCAGACTCCACATGTTTCAGTGTAGTCCCAAGAAACATAGAAAAATTTCAGCTCACCATATACCAGACATAATTAGACACTGGCTCAGTAACAGATAAGCCCCAAACTCAAATCACTCTGAATCTCATTGACTGGCCAACAATAGATCCCAACCCAAATCTCACTTGGTCATTGTTTGGGTTTTGATGATTCAGAGTGAATATTAATAATACTTATTTCTGTTTTGGCCCAAAACCCAAGAGTCTTCCCCTCTTAGACTGATTTTTTTTACTAGTAGAAGAGGCCATTTTTGGCCTCTTTTCTTACCTCCCTTAATTACTAAATGGGTATTGTCTCAGACAAACTGAGATCTGTTAAAGAGTTAGCTTAAAAAGACCAAGGTCTCTCATGACATCTGGGGCCATCTCCAGTTTTCTTGAGATATATCTTGCCTCTGGACCCAGATAGTTCCAGAGAAGAGAATGAAGTGACTTTGCCCAGCCCTGCCTCAATGAAATTCAATTCACTTGCAAGTCAAGACATCACTTCCCTGATGTCATTGATCTCATCAAGAGTGAAGGACAAACAGCAACAATAATGTTGAGTTTGGGGTACTCAGATACTCAGATCTCCTGTGAACACTGTGTGCATTAATGGAATAATCTATACAAGTTTTATGGGGGATGGTTTATAGCTACTATTTTCACTATACCATTTTTGTAAATGCCTGTGATTTGAGATAATTGTGTCAGTTGGGTGACTATGAAGAGTTAATTCAGTGAAAGACACTTGTGAGCTAGAGCTATAGATCCAGGTTTACAGACTTTTCTCTTGAACCTGATGTAGCAGATGCTGCATTGGTCTACCTGCAAGCGTAAAACACAGGACAATAGTCCCCTGGATATGCTATAGTTGAATATCTCACATTTATATATTTCTTTAAGTTATCCCAAACTATTTAAATGAATTGCTCATTTAATGCTCACAAAAATAAATATCTGGTAAACCTGCAGGGCACTGATCATTTTTTGTTTCTTCATAGCTTAATGTCTTTGGCCTTCCATGGCTCTGAAACTCACCTTAGTTTTGTTGACTAAAGAAGAAGAATCTCTAACCTTTGACAGAGAAAAATCTCCTTAAATTCTTATTTTCTTCATTTGTTTTATCTTCTGGCATTAAATGAGACCTATTTCATGATGGTGCTACCTCTCTCAATACCCTTTCAAGTTACAGCTATACTCTGTTTCTTACCTCCAACTTACTGGCTGACATGGCAAAGACATCTTACTCCTTGCTTATCATCATCATATTCTACCCTACTCTCCACTACCACCATTCAGCAACCCTCTTCATTTGAGGTTCGTGCTTATTCAAATTTATGATCTTATCTGGATCCTGACAGTTATGATTTATTGACTCTCAGAATGTTTCCTTTTCTTTCTCAAGGAATTCAGTGCTTGTCTCAATCTTTTTCTATATCCCAACTTCTGCTCTTATAATTAAATCACTTCAACATGCATATTCCTCAAATATATGAACATCCCAATCCCATAATGTGCTCAATTTCTGTGCCCTACTCCTCCTTCTATCTTAGCCACACAGATAAATGGTCATAGCCTTGATCTTGCCATCAGCCATGTTTTCAACTTGCATATTTTTGAATTCTGAAGATCCTTTATCTGACTAAAATGTTTCACAATTCTGTGTTCCTCTATGCCTTATAATCTCTATCTTAAACCTCAATATCTTTTACCTCTACTTCTCAGTTCTTTCCTAAAACATTGCCTATAAAGTTACAATCTCTTCCCTTCTCTATTTTAACTCTTGATGATACAGTGCAACATCCTCTTGTCCTATCATTGATCATGCCTTTCCAAACTTCACCCTGGAGGATTCCCACCATTTTCCTTTATTCCTATGTGCATTCTGCTAAACAAAGTTGGATGAAATTATGAAATAATGATGATTGAGTTTGCTAAAAAAAAAAAAGTTTATGTAATCAAATATAATCTAATAAGTTTCTTACTGCAGCAATACAATACTTCTACTACTCTCAAATCAGTTTGCTATCCTGCTTTCCATAGGGGTTGTTCCAAATCATCTATTCTTTCTTCAACTCTTTTGTGCCATCCCTCCTGCCCTGCCTCTTTCTTGGTTCAGGATCTTATTTCATTGAATAAAAATTAAATTAATTTACCAATAGTGCTCTTTTTTCTCTCCCCTCTTAGAACATCATTCAGACATTTTTGTTAAGGATGACAATGTAGCCCTTCTCCTCATCCACTCTAGGCACTTAATCTTATCATTTTATGTTTTTTTTTCTCCCATCACATTTACCCTCATTATTATCCCATTCCCTAGTCTTCATTCTTTCTCTATCTATTGCTTTCTTTCCTGCAGCCTACAAATGATTCAGGCATACAATGGTGCTGCATATAGCAGTGTATCAAATAGAACATTAAAGAGAACATTGACAAGAATTAGCTTTGAACACTCAAGGGACAAGATACTGGACTTAGTGTCAGGGATCTGGATTTGAAGCATAGTGTTGCCAGTTATTAGCTATGTGACTTTGAGCAAGTTTTTCACTTCTCTGAGCCTTTGTTTCCCCATCTATAAAATGGGTTTTTTTTTTTGTTTTTTTTTTTGCACTTAAAAATCATAAGATTTTTATGAGGATAAAATGAAGTGATTGATATAAAATATAAACTAAAAGAAGGGAAAAAAGGAGAAATCTTGAGCAATGATATGCTCCAGTCTTCTTCCTTTCCAAACCATCCCCTCCCCCTCAGGCTGGGTTTATTACTGTGGTTATACAGTATGGGATTATACTAACATTTCCTAGCCAAGCAAAAACCACAGAGCACATCCCTCATCAAACTAATCCCGTGGTTTGGTCCACGGAGTCCTCATCTCATGTACCATGGCTCTTTAGTTTCAATAAACAAGCACTTCTAAAGAAATGGGACAGAAGGAGGGGACAGTTAAGCTTCCAAACCCAGAGTTCTTTGGTTGTGCCTGCCTGGTGAATGGGCTGGGGCAGGGTGGGGAAGACATTGTACACAGTCCTGGTGACCTGGCCCAGAAACACTGAGACCATTGTCTTTAGAGGCAACAAAGAAGATTGTTGAAAAACCAGATCTTTATCTAAAGCCAAAAATCTGTGCTTGTCATTTTGTGTTTTTTTGGCATCCACTTAGGGAACTCATTCTCAGGCTCAGCAGTTGTTTATATTTAAAGGAAGGCCCACACACAGGAAAATGGGAGCCAGCTTTCAATCTCTCACTAAAAAAATATAAAGTTATCATTCATTTTTCTCTATGTTTCTCTGTCTTTGTCTCTCTCTGTGTCTTTCTCTGTGACTCTCTGTCTCTGTCTGTCTCTTATTGTCTCTGTCTCTCTCCCTCCCTCTCTCTGTCTCTGTCTCTCTGTCTGTCTGTCTCTTTCTGTCTCTGTCTCCCTCCCTCCCTCTCTCCCTGCCCCTCTCTCTGTCTTTCTCCCTCCCTCTCTTCCTCCATCTCCTTCTCTGACTTTTTTACTTATTTGTTGGAATTCCGGAAACTCTGTTAGGAGGTGATGACTGAAAGGAAAGCTTCCCTTTTCAAAGCACTGCAATTGTCCCAGAAAGTTGTTCCATGTAAAAGGGACATTTGTTATTTACTTTGGGGGTCAGCATTCCTTTACTATTGGGTCAGATTTTCCTACTGTCTCCTAAATTTTGGAATTTGAAGTTCACTGTCAACTCACAACAGAATGAGACCAATCCAGTCTTTGCAGGGTATATTTCATCTTCAGGGTTAAATCCAAATACCATGTATGAATACAATGAAACTAAATGTGAACTTTAATGGGAAGTCTCACTTCTATCTTAAAATCCTTGCTTTGAAAAATTAATAGGAGGGACTGCTGGTAACGAATGTTAGGATTTATTACATGAACCTTCCATGTTAGTTTATGACTACAATGCCAAATGAAGAGGTATGGTTCAGATTTGGAAACTGGACCTATGGTTAGTGAAACTGAGTTCTAAGAACTTTACTTAGCTGTGTGACCTTATGCGAGATCACACATTTCAATTATCTGAGCCAGTATTTTGTTAACTTTACAATGTTGGATATAATATTTAAACTACTTGCTTCACAAAGTTTCTGAGAGAATAATATTGTATATGTACCAGAAAGAATGTAGTACAGGATATGGGCTTGAATCTAATTTCTTCTCTTTACTAACTGTGTGACTTTGGGAAAGTGGTTACTTTCTCTATGCCTGTGTCATAATCTGGAAGATAAGGGAATTACATGGATTGCACATTCTCTCTTCTCTCTCTCTCTCTCTCTCTCTCTCTCCCTCTCTCTCTCTCTCTCTGTCTCTCTCTGTCTCTCTCTGTCTCTGTCTCTCTCTCTGCATCTCTGTCTCTTTCTGTTTCTGTCTCTGTCTCTCTGTCTTTCCATCTTTCTGTCTCCCTGGCTTTCCTGAATCCACCACTGGTACTTTGCCTACTGTGCCTTTTAACTGCTCCCTACTGGACTGATCTCAAAGGTCAATTCTGGCTCCAATATTCTGTGATTTTCCAAATCTATAAATGTTTTGCAGAAATAAGTTGTCCCAGTTTTTACTCTTTTTTTTTTTTTTTTTTTGGCAGTAGTTGTTATTTCTGTTTACAAGGAAAATACATTTTATTTTATTCAGCTATATCCAACTCTTTATGACCCCATTTGGGGTTTTCTTGGCAAAGATACTAGATTTGTTTGCCATATTCCTCTCTAGCTTATTTTACATATGAGAAAACTGAGGCAAATGGTGGTCAGTAACTTACCCAGCATCATACAGCTGATGAGTGCCTGAGATTAAATTTGAACTCAGAAAGATGAAACTTCGTGACTCATGCATTTGTATATAGAATGGTCAAAATCATGTCAAGGGTTCCAACAAAACATTTTAAAGATTTAGAGTAGGAAGGGACTTTAAGGATTATTACCTTGAATGATGATAATATTCAGATTGATGAGGAAACTGCTTCTCAGGAAGCTAAATTGTCTCAGGTTATATGGGTAATGAATAGCACAGCCAGGATTTGAATGGAGTAAATCTTTTGTTCTTTCTATAGTACCATGCCAACTAATCCCAATACATCAATAATTTAATAAAGCAATCTTAGGGAGCTCTCCAAGGTGCAGAGAGATTCAGTGACTCATTGGAGATACCACAGCTTTTAAGTGGTCAAAACAAGATTTGAACCTTTTCCAATTTTAAGTCTAATACTGTACCAACTATGTCTCTCATGCATTTGTATATAGGGCTATTGAATTCAAAATTACTCCCCTACTCACCTCCATATCTCTCCAACCAGACAGATTGCTTAGATGGTGTTTAGCATGACCCCATGTTATCCCATTTCAATCTAGATATAAACCCTTAACTGACTTTATGATAAAGTGCTAATAATAAAGGGTTAAATTCTGGTCAGTTGGTGGTGATTCCATTTGTGTATTTCTTTATCCTCATTTGAACCTCTCAATGATGCTGTTGTAATAAAAGGTGAAATTATTGCTATTTAACAGATGAAGAAACTAATTCTGGAAGATGTAAAGAATTTAAATTACTTTTCCAAGTTCAGACAATGTTAGAATAGACTCTGTATTTTATCTTTTGCTTTTCTCTTTCTTCTATACTCTGAGGTTTTATAGAATGAAAGAAGAGAACAAGCATTTATTAAGTACCTATTAATGTCAGACACTGTGCTAAATGCTTAATTATATATATATATATATATATATATATATATATATATAAAACATAGTTGTAATAATATATTTAAGGAATAATTTTTAACAAATTAATTTAATAAATTAAATTTTAAAGTTTAATAAAATATAATAATATATAAAGATTTATATAATGCTTATTTTATTCCAGGCACTGTGCTGAGCACTTTTTAGTTATTATTTCATTTGATTTTCACAACATGCCTAGGAGGTAAGAGCTATTATCACTCTCATTTTATAGTTTTCAAAACTGAGGCAGACAAAGTTTAAGTGTCTTTAACAATCACAAGTAGTGTCAAGCAAAACAAATCCACACAGTGACCATGTCCAAAAAATGTTATGCCATAAATTAGACATACTCTAACTAGCAATTGAATCAGGAGACTAAATGGAAGAGAATCATTTCCTGCACATTTGGAAGAATCATAGATTTATAAAATATTGGAATTGAGAGAAAATTTAGAGATTAGCTACTACAATACCTTGTTTTATATGTGAAAAAATCAACACCATGAGTAATCTTGCTCAAGGTAGTAAGTGGCAGAATTAAACACAGATGTTCCTAATATTTGACTCCCAAATCAGT
This sequence comes from Sarcophilus harrisii, assembly GCF_902635505.1. NCBI lineage: Eukaryota > Metazoa > Chordata > Mammalia > Dasyuromorphia > Dasyuridae > Sarcophilus > Sarcophilus harrisii. The sequence continues at coordinate 477,019,390 of NC_045426.1, forward strand.
ATTCCTTCTCTTACCATTATCTTCTCATATCTCACGTTTGGTTTTTGTCCTCTTCTTTGCATTTGGGAGCTTTTATCTGTGATTTCATTGGTATAGACACTGCCCCGTGAAGAACCTCCCTTTACCAGTGCAAATTCACAACTACTCTGAAATTTATAATCTTGCAAAGTTGCACTAAGTTATTTGATCAGAATCTATAATGTGTCAGAACAAAAAATGAATTCAGATCTTCTTGAATCAGAAACTAAATATCTATCCACTAGCTCATGTTGCTTCTCCTTCCAATCATATTTTGCCATTAACAAATCTCTTCATATTTCATTGAAATTCCTCAAAAGTCTATTTTCTTAAAGTAATTTTTCTCTTCTCAATCCAATGCTTCTTCTTAAGCCGTGTGACATCTTATCAGGAATTCATTGGAAGGATGTCTCTAAGTCAAAGTACCATTTCCTTTGCAAGTAAAAAACTGAAAAATCAACTCAACTATATTTATAGCATATCTGTAGCATACTCTGAACTGGGCAACTTAGTGAGTTCTGAGGAAATTTTTTCATTCTTTTCTTTGAGCCAACTCTTGCAGTCTTAATGAGAGCTAATCAAGTGAAAGTACGTGCATCTATACACTAATAACCATATTGATTAATTTAATTGTTGAAGTATAATTAACTCATTAATTTTACTGCTAATCTTATTTTGATGAAAGACAGAAGCACATGGATAGTATACTGGATGAGCATTGGACTTGGACTCAAGAAAATTGGAACTGAAATCCTGCTTTAGATATTTATTAGTTGGATCACCTAGTTTCTCTTTCCTCATTTGCAACAAGAAGACCTCTAAGCTACAAGGCCCCTTAAAACTCAACGTTTATGAGCCTGTGAGGCTCTTTATGTTATCCAGAAGCTTCAAACTGAGCTTAGTAGGTACACAAACATTGTCACTATTATTGATTTCAGTGTTAATAAATGATGTTTCCCTCTGGAGGCTTTCTTACATTACCAACTTTACATCTCAATCAACTTTACATCTAGGACTTTCAGAGGAATTTTGAATGCAAATATTAAAAAAAAAATTCAGCAAAATGTTGGCTGCAAGCATTTCCTACTTTTAATCCACTGCTTGTTTTAGCTTAATGTGGACTGTTACCAATTTCAGGATCCTGGCCCCTAGGGCTTCAGTCAACTTGGAGCTTCACTGGAGGAAGAAAGAATGCTAGGATAAGAGCTGACCAGATTGTTATCTTTATTGGCGAGTGTCTGACATCACTTGTGAACTCTGCCAACATTCCTCCAAGAAACAGATGTTCCTAAAGAGGGAATGGGTCTGCCTTGTTCCCCACATTTATTCAATGAATGTTGAGTTAAGAGAAGATACAAAAACTCCAATTATGACAAAGAACTATTCAAGAAGGATACCCCCTTCTGTGAGAATGAATATGCTAATTTTAAAACATTTTCTCTGCCCTAATGGTTGTTATTTATCTGTTCAGTCTTTCCCCTTCTCTCCTAGGTTTGCAATGAGAGATGATAATTGCTGGAATATACATTTTCATGCTGGTTTCTCTAGTGATTTCTTTTTTGTATTCATTTTGGATGGGGATGGGGATGTTAATTACCATCTTGTATCATCATCATCAGAAAGACAGACAGAAAGAGAGAGAGACAGAGAGAGAGACAGAGAGAGAGAGAGAGACAGAGACAGAGACAGAGACAGAGACAGATACAGATAGGAAGAGAGAGAGAGAGAGAGAGAGACAGAGACAGATAGGAAGAGAGAGAGAGAGAGAGAGACAGAGACAGATAGGAAGAGAGAGAGAGAGAATTTCTTCTCCCTAGCGATGAATATGTGACCTTGGGAAAGCCTCTCAGTGCTCAAGGCAACTCTTTAATATTCTAATGTTCAGTTGTTGATAGAGGACATTTCTTCATATGGGAGTTTCCTTTAGGATAAAATCATAGGTCCAATCTTTATGAATTTGCCTGCACTAATCTGCATACCTTGTTTGATCCGATTGATAACCAGAATAATCCAAACCTCATTATCTAGAATGATTAGGTTGGAAGAGAAAGCTGACAGGTCTGTTAGATTGATGGTGTTAAAAGGACAAAGGTGCGAGCCGGTGGCCCAAGGAGACCAACAGGAATTCTATAGGGAATGTGAAGTTATGTTGCAAGAATTTGAAGAGATCTCAGTGTACAAATAAGAGGGAGCACTGAACGAGATGAGGTGAGATCTTTCAAGACAGTTGTGAAAATCGAGTAAGGCTTCATCTATTTCAAAGTTTGAGTAGGCCTGAAGGACTTTAAGCATAAGTCATGGGCATACTTAAGCCCCCTCCCTGCTATCCTCCTAACGGCATACTTAAGTCCCTTTCTTGTTATCCTCCCTATTTCAGTCAAATATGGGCAACTATGTACTTATTGATCAACTTCAATTTCTTGGGTAGTTCCCGAGTTTAGAACGTAAGATCCTCAGCCAATAAGGACGAGGGTCAGTGGTGAAAGGAGGTATTTGCGTTAGGGATAAAAAGTGTTGGCCCTGCCCCCAAAGGCGCCTCCTACCTTCGATTGTCTGCTCAATGGGTGGGACGCCCGATTCTCGTGAGAATGTATAATAAACTTTGCTTTGCTTCTGGAGATCTCTCAAGCTTTTTTTTTTTTTTTTAATTAAATGCTGTCCGAACCACACAAAGTAAGCTGTGAAATTCAAGTTTTTGATTTAAAAAAAAAAAAAAAAAACTACTCAAAAGTAGACTGTGTGATTTAAGAATGGAAGCTAGAAAACTTTAGCATAAAGTATCCTCCTCCCCCCCCCCCCCTTCCCCTCTTCCTCCCCATCTTCCTCCCCTTCCTCCCTATCCTCCTCCCCTTTCTCCCCCTCCTCTTCTCCCTCCTCCTCCTCTCCTTCTTTTTTTGCTGAGGCAATTAGGGTTAAGTGACTTGACCAGTATTATACAGCTAGGAAGTGTCTGAGGTCAAATTTGAACTCAGGTCCTGCTGAATTCAGGGCTGGTGCTCTAATCCACTCCCTTTATTGTTAATGGAGTAAAAATTAGAGGAAGAGAAAGAGACATACTATTTAAAAAAACAATATATAAGTGGGAGGTGCTGTAGACATGGAATATTGCACGAATTTACAAATAATGTTATATTAATTTACCTTGTTATTTTACTTTGTGATACGAGACTTCTTGTGAAGTAGAAATACTCTGTAATTGTAATGAGTGCAAAGGACAAAGGACCATGTTTTTGCTTTTCTTTCTATTCATTGCTTAGCACAATATGTGGTACATATTAAGTACTTAGTAAATGTTTAGTTGTTTTTGATACTGACATATATATGTACTGAACGGCCTATCTAAGCAGTAATCTAAGTAGAATAATTAGCTGAATTACAAACAGACAGGTAGCAAGAAAAGAATTGTTGGTGATTTTAACCTGCTTTTACATTGAGATCCATTTTTGTTCTTTTAAAAATTATTTCTAAAATTTTATTAATCCCTTTTGTTTTTATATCATATACATATATATATTTATATCATATATCATATACAATAGATCTGGCACTTATCCCCTTTCCTTATCCACAAACTAAAACTTGTAACAAAGATTAAAAAGAGAGATGAAAGGCAGTTCAGAAAACTCGATAAATTGATTGTGTATAACAATACATGTAATATTCTATAATCATTTGTTCCCAGTTCTACAATTAATGGAGGGAAGTGCATTATTTTCCACTTTTATCTTGGGCTAGACTTGGTCATTATAGTTATGTAACATCACTTCACTATATTAATTCATATGAGTCTCCTTGTGCTTTTCTGAATTTTTTTTTGCTGTTTCTTTTGTCTCAATAACATTCTTTTGCCTTCATATACTATAATTTGTTTAGCATTTTTCCATTTAATGGGGATTTATTTTGTTTCTTGTTCTCTGATATCCCAAATATGAATGTGAGCTCCTTGAGAGCTGGAATCTTCGCTTTTCTCTTTGTATCTCCAGTATTTTGCAGAATGCTTTGTACAGAGTGAGCACTTAATAAAAACTTCATCCATTCATTTGTAACATACAAAAAATGGCCAAAAACACTTGTATTAGAGACAATTAAATTTCTCAAAATACATCATTAAAGAATAATGGGTTTGAGTATAAATTTTTAGAAATGACAGGTTAGTTAGTGGTGTATTTGAAACACCAAGTTGTCATTGCTTGTTAACATCTGAGACACTGTCTCACTCTATCTGAGACACCTTTATAGAGGTGAAGACAAAATGTAATCCGGAGTCTAACCCAAGTATGATTCAAACTTGGAATCTCAGTATTGGTTGAATAGCATTTTCCTCCAAACAAAATTTAATATCTGTCCTCATCTTTATGGCAGGGACTGGCAATTAGCCAAGCAGATTGTAATGTTGAGGTCTAGACCATGTGTTGAGGTCTACATTGGGGTACCTAAATGAAATTAGGGTTTAGTTAAGGTCTAGTTGCAGGTTCGGGGTACAGGGAGTCAACAGAGTCTCTGCAACCTCCTTTAGATTCGCGCAAGGATCAGGTATATGAGGCCTAGTAGCGGCGTGGATTCCCAATAAATGCATTTATTGGCCCAGAGAGCTAGATTAATAAAAGAGGTTTATTACTGAGTTTAGAAGTAGGAGATAGGTGAAGGTAGAGATAAGGAGGACACTGGACAGAGGGTCCAGTGAACAGAGGGTCCTCACATGGCGACCATGTTTGGAATCTCTGCAAAGAGGGGTTCCCAGTGTGGTCCTTTTAAGTCAGAGACTTAGCTCGAGGGGCTTTAGGGTGTAGCCCCAAAGTTGGCTCAGATCCGGGTGGGGCTGGGACAGGTCTGGATCTTCTATTGGAATTCAAAGGGACCAGGATTTGTGAGTCAAAGGGTAATTTACATTAGCTAGGGGGGTTGGGAATCAAAGATTGGAATCTTTCCCGCATCAGTTTGCTTGCATTTTTTTTTTTTTCTTTTTGTTCTGATTTTCTTGTACAGCAAGCTAATTGTGGAAATATGTACAGAGGAACTGTACATATTTAATATATATTGGATCACTTGCCAACTGGGGGAGGAAATTGGGAAAAGGGAGGGAAAAATTAGAATGGGGAGAATGTCAACAATTATCCATGTATATATATATATATATATATATATATATATATATATATATATATATATATATTTAATAGCCTTTTATTTACAGGATATAGCATGGGTAATTTTAAGCATTAAAAGCCAAACCTCTTGTTCCAATTTTTACCTCTTACCCCCCCCCCCTCCCCTAGATGGCAGGATGACCAGTAGATGTTAAATATATTAAAATATAAATTAGATCATGTATATATTTTGAAAATAAAAATCTTTAATTGTTTTTTTAAAAAGATACTTTCTTGATCAAATGATTCCCATATAGACCAAATGTAGAATGTGTCTATATCAACAGTCTGAGAATGGCAGGCTAATATAAGCAGATGCTTTCTTTGCCTCATTGTATCAGCTACAAGGGCCAGCTACTTGACACAGTAGATAGTTGTGAGCCTGCTGCAGGAAGTCTGGTTGAGGTGTGACAAATGAGGGTTGAGAGATCCCCTGACAGCAATAGGATCCCCTGGCCCATTGCAAGCTTTGCAAAAGAATTTGCAAACCCCCATGAATATAGGCTCGAGGTTTGTGGCAAGAATGGATTTATTAAGCTAAGAAAACAGCTTTCTTAGCGGGCAAACTCCTGTTAGAATTTTTGCAAAAATTTGGGCATATAACTTATGATTTTATGGGGTCTCTTTGGCTCCCAGCCAGGGTCAATTTCCAAATGAATGAGGGACTAATTTTCAACTCAATAGAAGAACTGACCATGCCTGAGATTTCCAATTGAATGAGATTATTTATCTGGGAGTTTCCCTTATGAATAGATGGGGACCCTCCCAGAGGCTGGGAGTGTTTGAGACTCAGGAGCACCCTTCCCCCAAAGATTAAAGGGGACACAATTTACATCAGTCTCTTCCTGAATTCAATCAAATCTGCCCTCAGACACGTACTTATTTAGCTAAGTGACCTGTGGCAAGTCACTTAATCCTGTTTGCCTCATCTGTAAAATGAGCTGGAGAAGAAAATGGCAAACCACCCCAGTATCTTTGCCAAAAAGATGTCACTAAGAGTTGGACACAGCTGAAAAACAGCAGCAGTAGCAAGGGAAATATTTGATCTGTTAAGTGAACATTGCAGAACCTATGTTTGTAGTAATGTAAATGTTATAACTAGTTAAGCAAAGAACTATATTGGTTAGGCTATAAAGAATTTATAGTATGTTGGAAATGTAAGGGTGAAAATTGGTTTTAAAATGTTATTAGGGAATTTCCTGACAATAAAATATTGTCTATTATTAGCTGGGTGACCATATCTGTCTCATGCTTACCCTTAAGGTGAAAGCTTTGTGATGGGGGCTTCATTATCTTGCTTTCATAATTCAGTCAGAAGATCTCAAGAGTTTAGAATATTTATATATGTAGATATATGTGTACATGTATACATTTGTGTATATATGTATGTCTATATTATATGTATTAGTTTGCATCTTGCATAAGATTTGTGGTTTTATTAGTTTAGAATTAGTTTTTGCTAAGTTTCTGAAGGCAGCCTGACAAATCAGAACATGATAGTCTTAGAATAGTGCCAGGGCACTGGACAGTTCCCACCTCAGGGTCACACAACTAGTATATTTTAAAGGGGAGACTTAAATCCAGTTGTTCCGGGGCACTTGGATGGAATGCAGGGTCTGGAGTCAGGAAGACATGATTTCAAACCCAGCCTCAGACACTTTTCAGCTCTGTGACTCTGGAGAAGGCAGTTCACCTCAGTGGGTCTCAGTTTCTTCACTTGTGACATGGGGATAATAATAGCACTTTCTTCAGAATGTTGTTGTGAGGATAAAACAAGATAATATTATAAAGTACTTAGCACTATATAAATACTGGATTTTATTGTTCCTGATCACATTTGAAATCTATGATACTGAAATTCTTCCAGTTTGGATGAACTTGGCTTCTCCTCTCTTCCCTCTCCCTTCCGCGTCTCCTCTTTTGTTCAGATGCAAATGATTTTCAAGACCCAAATGTTTGAAGTTTAATTTGGGTTGCTTAGGTAACACTACAATGCTCAACTCAAGCCAAGTAACTGAATGAAGCAACTGGGTGAATAGCAATCTTGGCTGATGCCTACACCTAGTGGGGGAGAGATGAATTGTAGCTTGGTGAGGGGAACAGCTGAAGCCTGTTTTTCAAACTGCTTTTTCAGGATTACAGCATGCCCATTTCCTGTGTTTTTCCTTTCTGCTGTAGTCTTTATCTTATTCCAGACCAAAACCTTTCTCTGACTACCACTTCCCTGTATATGTTATCTTACCTTATTCAAACATAAGCTTCTTGAGGGCAGGGACTATAATGTTTATTATTTGTATCTACAACACTTAGCAGTGTTTGACATATAATAAATGCATAACAAATCCTTTTCATTTATTCTTTTATTTATTTCTGTCTTTGACTCACAAAAAGAAAAATAGGCTCAGTTTTTCTGATATATCATTACTTATTGCAAAGGAGAAAAGTAAATTTTCATCAGATAAATAATGTCCCATATAGCAAATAAATGAAAATTATCATAATCAGCAAGCATTTACAAAGCATGAGTTAATGATGAGGTTCAATAAGTCATGAAGAGATACAAGTCATGAAGGAGAGGAATCATCCAGAATTAATTTATGGGGAATCAAACCATTTTTAAGTCAAGGGGCACTTTATTGGGACTTTTAACAAATGGGCAAAATTCCTAATGAACTGGAAATTAACTAGGGAGAAGATAATACCTTTTATGGGAAAGGACCTTAAACAAGATATGCTAACTATGCAAATTGTGTATATCAGTAAATCAACTGGTGGTTGTGATCATCCTGCTTGTACGAGATAGACTTGGGAGTTGATGTCTATAGATTAACTTCCAGCTTGTATAGGGTAAGAGTAGGTGTCAATTCAGAATAGCTCTGTCTTTTCAAGATAATTCTGTCAATCCAAGATAATTCTACAGAGTCAGTTTGTTCTTCATTGGGGCTCACTTAGATACTGACTGCTGATTTAGAAAATATATCATTATAAGACAAGTTCACTAAGAACTGTGCTAACACTGGAGATACAAATGAATGAGACTGATTGGACAAAGTATTTCTCAGTATTGAATCACATGATTCCTGTTCCCAGAACTGGGACCCTGGAGAGGTCATTTGATCTCTGAAGGGATGAATTTTGAACCCTGAGATACAGGAAGTTGCAGGAAGCGACATGACCTGTGGGAGGCAGCCAGCATTGGTGACCATGGGTCAAGGATGGTTACGTCCTTTTAGTCTATCCAATGAAAAGGCTCTAGTCTTTTGCTTTTAAACCCTGGACAAACTGGAAGCTGGCCAGGTTCCAGGTGTATATGGTGGAGGTACTACATGTACTTGAAGGAGGCCAGAGAATCTAGGATGTATAGCTGAGCAGGGAGAGAATTCCAGGCATAGGAGACAACAGTGAAAATGTCCTGAGTTGGGAGAAGGAATGTTTTGTATAAGAAATGACAGAGAAGCCAATGTCCTTGGATTGGAGAGTATTTGGGGAAGGAGTGCAAGGTGTAAGAAAACTGGAAAGGTCAGAGAATTTTATATTTGGTTCTGAAAATAATAGTTGAGTTGAACTGGAAGTTTATTACCTGGATTCCAGACCCAGCTTAGTCTACATCCTGGGAGCTCGTCAGCCATCTATTATTTAATTTGTATTTACTGACTTTCTGTTTTCCACAGAACTGGATTTTCTATTCCCCTTTAAATACATGGGAATCTCTTGCCCTTGAAATGCTTGTAAGCTAATTGTCAAGACAAAACATGTAGGAAGTAAAAGAAATGGGGGGAAAGTAAGGGTTCATAAATTTGTCAAAGGATGAACCTTCTTAGAAAATGATACTTCAATAAAAACCAGATATTATTATCATTATAAGATAAGAAGGAGTATGATAATAGATCAAAAGGGAGACTAGACCTTAGAAATCCTCTATATTGAGATATTGACTCAGAGACCTTATCTAAACTCAGTCTGGTTGGCTCTACTTTACCCTGCAATCAGGGCTGGACAAAGGCCAATCATCAAAGGTCACATTATTACACTAGTCACAAAGATAAATGCTGAAGATAGAGGAGAGGGAGGGAATGGAACATACATATCCCTTCTTTCCTTGGACCCTCCCTGAACATATTGTGAATTCTAGGGCAGATACTTGACCTCAAAGTATTGGGGAGACAACAGCAACTGAACCTTTTCTGGCTTCAACAAAGCCATGTGTAAATGTATATACACATGTATGTATATGAACACACACATGTGTGTTTATATACATATATACATGATTTATTTTTAACATTTTTTAAAAATTTGTGTTCCAAAATCTCTATTTCCAGCCCCTTCCACATCCATTGAGAAGATATGCAATATGATATCAATTATACATGTGAAGTCATGCAAAACATATTTCCATATTAGCCATGTTGAAAATAAAGCAAGAAAAATAAAGTATGGTTTAATCTATATTCAGAGTCATTAGTTCTCTTTCTAGAGGTAGATAGCATTTTTCCTTATAAGTCTTTTGTATTTGTCTTGTGAAAAATAAACCTCTTGGACTCAGAAGGGGTAAAGTAAATTTCTTTTATTACACATCTGCAGAAGTGGGTGTTTTTAAAAAAGAATAGGCACTCATACTAGGAGAGAGAAGGATCAAGCATTATATCCCTATGCCCAACCTCAAAATCCCTCCTCAGTTTCCCCATTTCTGAATTCCAGGAGGTACAACTTCCCAATATACCTGTAATAACACTTACCCCTAGATATGTTTTTCCTTCTACCACATACATTGTGTGATCATTAAAATGAGCCTTATCTCCTCCAGGGGATTATGAATTAATTGCACATGAGCACTTAAAGCAAAACTTAACCTCTCCCCTATTTTACTATTTCCTACCCTTGAACAAGACAGAACCAGTTACAACCATTTTTATCTGGTCTTTCTGCTAACTGTTACTCTGAATTTATGGGGACAAACATTTCGTTATATCTCTCAACTTTGGATTTTTGTATTGATTAGAGTGCTTAAATTCACCAAATTCTTCTTCATATCTTACAGGATGGCCAAAGAATCCTGGAGATTAAAGATGCCCAGGTGGACCATTATAACAGAGTAGGTGTCAAGAAGCTAAGAAGACAGCCTGTCCCAAGACCTAGAGTCAATTCAATAAACAGATAGGGTGTATCCTACCAAATGGACAGCAATTATTCCAGATCTCTGAGCAATGAGTCAGGTCTAGGATCTTTATCTAGCTTTCCCAACTAATAATCTGGGCTCTCCAGGAACATGTAGACTAGACTAGGTCTCAGTCTGTTGGAGATATTTCTTGAGAGGGAAGGATAACCTTTGTTTACTGTGTGGTCTAATCCAAGATCCCTGAAATACATACCATATCTTCAAGAATGTTGTGAGGCTCAAATGAGATAATGAATATAAACACTTTCCAACACTTAAAGTGACATAAATTACAATTTTTATTATTATTAGACTCCAATCATCAGGCCTTCTGTCTGATTTCCTGAGCCTTCTATTGCACTCCTGTTGAGCACAAGCATGTTTATAGAGCAACATAGAGGAATGCTCGTAAATGTTTAAGAACGTGTCTCTCTTTAAAAAAAAAAACTCACAAAACAACAACAACCTATGTATACATTTTAAAATTTAATCTGCATTATTAACTTAAATCTAAATAATCAACAAAACAAACCAAACTTTAGTTGGCCTGAGTGCAGATTTCTGAGGTGCAAATGCTCAAAATGAAAATTTAACAATGGGTTCTTGGGAACCTGTCTGAACTGGCTCCAACCTTACTGATGCAAATCTTTAATGCTAATTTTAGGGAAAAAAAATTGAGAGAGTTTGTGTTAATTTTTAGGAGGGACTGGACCTGTGATTTTACCTAAATTAATTTCATTGAATTTAACTTGACTTAATTTAGTTCAGTATCTTGGGATTTACAGCATCACAGAATCAAAATACAATTAGGAATCCAGCACAGCTTGGCATCTTTCTGAAATAGAACCATGCCAATGGGCTGAATGAAAACAAGCCATATCAGAGAATATCTCTTGCTTCAGAGCCATGCACAGATGGAAAATCTGAGGTGATTTGGACGAAAGCAGAAATAATGAGCAAAAGAGTCAAGTCTTTAGGAAGGACGATGAAGTAAATCATCATTTAGCAGTTTGGTAAATAGACAGTTTGACAGAGAAGGATTTTAATGTATCATAGGATTAAAGAATTAGACCTGGAAGGGACCTTAATGGCCACCTCTCCACACCATTTCTCTTCATTTTTCAGATAAAGGAACTAAGACCCAGTGAGATTAAACAACTTGCCAGAATCCCCCAGGTAGGAAATTGGCAGAGTTAGGATGAGAACCTATGACTTTTAACCCAAATTCTTTTTCTACAATTCCACACTGTCTCCCTAGTAATTCTGGGATATCCACAAAGCCTTGGCAAGAGAGAAAGTCAGTGGGATTTTAAACGTTTCAGATCTGGAAGGACCTTAAGGTCACACAGCCAAGCCAGGATTCAAAGCCTGCCTAATCATCTGACTCCAAATCTACTGCTCTTTTCACTATATAATGCATTGGCAAAGAATAGTCATTTGGAAGTAGATTCATACAGGACAATTATGTGTAATTGGAGAGATTTATAGGACATAAGGAATGGACCTATGATATTATGAGTATAGGGAACTCCCAGGTGGAAGAAACTCTGATTTATGGCCTTAGAAAGTTGCCTGGAGCAATGGAGTCAAATTCAAATAGAAATGGGAGACATTACTCTACTGGGTCTGTCTCCTAGAAGATCTCTTTCCAAGAATAAAGAGATCATAAAAAAGGATCTTTTTCCTTTTTTCTCCTTTCCCTTCCCTTTTCCATAAAAAAGGGAAAAGAAAATACACAAAATGCACATGCAAAAATGTTTATAGCAGCTCTTTTTGTAATGGCAAAGAATTGGAAACTGAGTAGACGACCATCAGTTGGAGAATGGCTAAGTTATGTTTTATGAATATAATGGAATATTATTGTCCTATAAGAAAAGATGAGGAGGCTGATTTCAGAAAAGTCTGGAAAGGCTTACATGAATTGATACTAAATGAGATGAGTAGAACCAAGAGAACATTGTACATAGTAACAAGAAAATCATGTGATGATCAATTGTTGTAATGGGCTGAGGCTTGAGTTGATGCACTGAGGTCCCAAGCATGTGAGGCTAAATAGTAATTGGACCATACTCTATTAATATATATTCTTGGAGAAAGAATGGCCCCCGCCCACTCTTTGTGCAAGTCCTGATGTGTTGTATAGGAAATGAAGATTTTGGTGGGTGGAGGCAGAGGGGCAGGAAGAGAGGCGGGGAAAGGCTTCTGGTCTGGCTGGCTTCCTCTTGCAGCTGCACACATTGTGTGATCCCCCCTTCATCACCTATCCCCCTTCACCTCTCATCCTTCTTTACCTCTACTGAGAATAAAGATTGAAGATTTTCCCTTAACCTGAATTCCTGACTCCAGCTGATTTTAAAATACGCGGTCATCACAAATTGTGGTGGACTGGACTCTTTTCAACTATGAGGTGATTCAAGACAATCCCAATACACTTGTAATGGAAAGAGCCATCTGCATTAGAGAAAAGACTATGAAGACTGAATGTGCATCATCACCACATAGTATTTTCACCATTTTTCTTGTTGTTTGTTTGCTTTTTTTTCCCTTTCTAATTTCCTCCTTTTATCGTTTTTTTCTTGTGCAGCATGATAAATGTGAAAATATGTTTGGAAGAATTACACATGTTTAAGTCATATTGGATTGCTTGCTGTCCAGGGGAAATTGGAGGGAGAGTGGGAGGGAGAAAAATTTAGAACACAAGGTTTTAGAAGGGAATGTTGAGCACTATCTTTGCATGTATTTTGAAAAAACAAAAAGCTAATATTATAGAAAATAAATAAATATATTGGAATGATTAAAAAAGAAAAAAGAAGCTAAAAAGACATTACATATAAAACAAAGAAATGGGGGAAACTAAACCAAAGGGCAGGTGGGTAGCATAGTGGATAAAGCACTGGGTCTGGAGTCTAGTCTGATCTAAAGGCTCCTGGAGAATCTGTATTATTACTTGGAGAAACTAGATAAAGAAGTTCCTAGATCTGACTTGGTGTTTAGGATGTAGAGTAGATGCTGATCCATTTGGTAGGATACATCCTATCTGTATTCTGAATGGACTCTAGGACTTAGGGCGGGTGTCTTCTTCACTTCTTGACACCTACACTATCATAATAGTCCATCTGGGCCTCTTTAGCTTCCAAGATTCCCTGGCTACCCTGAAAGATATGTAGAGACACCTTGCTGTCAGACACACCTGGATTTAAATACTGTCAAAGACACAGCAATCATGCCTCCCTGAACCTCTCAGACTCAGTTTATTCCTCTATAAAATGTGAACAGTAATATCATTGTGAGGGTCCAATAAGATTATATACATATATGTACACATATTTACATTTATGTAGATATAGCTGTACATATATACCCATATTTTGTATGTGTATATACATATGGAGTATTTAGAAAGGAGGATGAAGTATATTACCCTTCAAGAATTCAGTGGGTTCAGTATCCTAAACACGAGGATTTCAAGGTATCATAGAATCATAGATTTAGAACTGGAAGGGAAATTGAAAGTTAAATGACTCACAAGAAATAAGTGCCAGAGTGAGGATTTGTATATAGATCTTTTCCCCTTACTTTTATTACTATCAGGCACTGAAGGTAGAGTAACATAGCAACAAAAAACTAGTAGGCTACTGTTATACCCAAGTCTCTTTCTGGAGTTCTCAACTAGGATCCTTGGAATTATTTTCATTACATTTTGATAATTAAATTTTGATATAATTGATTTCTATTGTAATCCTAAGTATTATATTTTATGCATTCAACCTTAAATTGAGAAGGGGTTCATAGGTTTCATGAGACTGCTAAAAGGGTCTAGTCTGCAAAAAGGGTTGTGTAGTTCCTGTTATCCCAATTACATTAGTCCCTGAAAGTAAAGGTGTCCTTGAGGAAAGTACTATAGATTTATTCCACTGTCCTCAAATGGTTATACAAACAAATAAAGCAGCTTTCCAGATGACCCAGAGTAAGGTTTAAGCCTTATGTCAATGGATTGTGCTTAGCATATATTATAGGCACCTAAAAATATATTTTTAAAATCTGAAAAGAATAAGCAACCACAGGATTAAACTGATTAAGAAACTCTTTGAGAAAGTTCCAATTTATGTAAATAAAATAAGTGTTTTCTCCCTTTGGCCTGGGCAACAAGAAAGACTTTTGTTTCAGGAATCTAAAGTAAATCCCTCTTAGACAGGCCGTCAGAGATTTCATTGTGAACCTCTCCAAGTAGCACAATTGCCAAATTCAAGCAAGGCCTTGCCCACTTCTAA